>NW_027136953.1:0-300000 GCF_040869045.1 Eurosta solidaginis
GATGCAAACAACTGATGAGTTATCTACTAAATTTGTTGAACAAGACGACTTACGTATTTTAAACATGCTAACCTTTAGCCCGGTAAGCAAATTAAAAAAAAACGCAATATGTAGGCTACACGAGAACGGAGACGTCGAGTAACCAAACAAATGCATTAAACAAATTCGTACACGTTATTTATCAATTTAACTCTAGAATTAAAGGATATACAACGAGAAAGCAACGTTTGACAACCTTTAAACAGTTTTAATAACTATCTCAAAAATTATCGCTCTGATGCAAACAACTGATGAGTTATCTACTTAAATTTGATGAACAAAACGACTTACGTATTTTAAACATGCTAACCTTTAGCCCGGTAAGCAAATTAAAAAAAAAACGCAATATGTAGGCTACACGAGAACGAGACGTCGAGTAACCAAAACAAATGCGTTAAACAAATTCGTACACGTTATTTATCAATTTAACTCTAGAATTAAAGGATATACAACGAGAAACAACGTTTGACAACCTTTAAACAGTTTTAATAACTATCTCAAAATTATCGCTCTGATGCAAAACAACTGATGAGTTATCTACTTAAATTTGATGAACAAAACGACTTACGTATTTTAAACATGCTAACCTTTAGCCCGGTAAGCAAATTAAAAAAAAAACGCAATATGTAGGCTACACGAGAACGGAGACGTCGAGTAACCAAAACAAATGCGTTAAACAAATTCGTACACGTTATTTATCAATTTAACTCTAGAATTAAAGGATATACAACGAGAAACAACGTTTGACAACCTTTAAACAGTTTTAATAACTATCTCAAAAATTATCGCTCTGATGCAAACAACTGATGAGTTATCTACTTAAATTTGATGAACAAAACGACTTACGTATTTTAAACATGCTAACCTTTAGCCCGGTAAGCAAATTAAAAAAAAAACGCAATATGTAGGCTACACGAGAACGGAGACGTCGAGTAACCAAAACAAATGCGTTAAACAAATTCGTACACGTTATTTATCAATTTAACTCTAGAATTAAAGGATATACAACGAGAAACAACGTTTGACAACCTTTAAACAGTTTTAATAACTATCTCAAAAATTATCGCTCTGATGCAAACAACTGATGAGTTATCTACTTAAATTTGATGAACAAAACGACTTACGTATTTAAACATGCTAACCTTTAGCCCGGTAAGCAAATTAAAAAAAAAACGCAATATGTAGGCTACACGAGAACGGAGACGTCGAGTAACCAAAACAAAATGCGTTTAAACAAATTCGTACACGTTATTTATCAATTTAACTCTAGAATTAAAGGATATACAACGAGAAACAACGTTTGACAACCTTAAACAGTTTTAATAACTATCTCAAAAATTATCGCTCTGATGCAAAACAACTGATGAGTTATCTACTTAAATTTGATGAACAAAACGACTTACGTATTTTAAACATGCTAACCTTTAGCCCGGTAAGCAAATTAAAAAAAAACGCAATATGTAGGCTACACGAGAACGGAGACGTCGAGTAACCAAAACAAATGCGTTAAACAAATTCGTACACGTTATTTATCAATTTAACTCTAGAATTAAAGGATATACAACGAGAAACAACGTTTGACAACCTTTAAACAGTTTTAATAACTATCTCAAAAATTATCGCTCTGATGCAAACAACTGATGAGTTATCTACTTAAATTTGATGAACAAAACGACTTACGTATTTTAAACATGCTAACCTTTAGCCCGGTAAGCAAATTAAAAAAAAAACGCAATATGTAGGCTACACGAGAACGGAGACGTCGAGTAACCAAAACAAATGCGTTAAACAAATTCGTACACGTTATTTATCAATTTAACTCTAGAATTAAAGGATATACAACGAGAAACAACGTTTGACAACCTTTAAACAGTTTTAATAACTATCTCAAAAATTATCGCTCTGATGCAAACAACTGATGAGTTATCTACTTAAATTTGATGAACAAAACGACTTACGTATTTTAAACATGCTAACCTTTAGCCCGGTAAGCAAATTAAAAAAAAAACGCAATATGTAGGCTACACGAGAACGGAGACGTCGAGTAACCAAAACAAATGCGTTAAACAAATTCGTACACGTTATTTATCAATTTAACTCTAGAATTAAAGGATATACAACGAGAAACAACGTTTGACAACCTTTAAACAGTTTTAATAACTATCTCAAAAATTATCGCTCTGATGCAAAGAACTGATGAGTTATCTACTTAAATTTGATGAACAAAACGACTTACGTATTTTAAGCATGCTAACCTTTAGCCCGGTAAGCAAATTAAAAAAAAACGCAATATGTAGGCTACACGAGAACGGAGACGTCGAGTAACCAAAACAAATGCGTTAAACAAATTCGTACACGTTATTTATCAATTTAACTCTAGAATTAAAGGATATACAACGAGAAACAACGTTTGACAACCTTTAAACAGTTTTAATAACTATCTCAAAAATTGTCGCTCTGATGCAAACAACTGATGAGTTATCTACTTAAATATGATGAACAAAACGACTTACGTATTTTAAACATGCTAACCTTTAGCCCGGTAAGCAAATTAAAAAAAAAAACGCAATATGTAGGCTACACGAGAACGGAGACGTCGAGTAACCAAACAATGCGTTAAACAAATTCGTACACGTTATTTATCAATTTAACTCTAGAATTAAAGGATATACAACGAGAAACAACGTTTGACAACATTTAAACAGTTTTAATAACTATCTCAAAAATTGTCGCTCTGATGCAAACAACTGATGAGTTATCTACTTAAATTTGATGAACAAAACGACTTATGTATTTTAAACATGCTAACCTTTAGCCCGGTAAGCAAATTAAAAAAAAAACGCAATATGTAGGCTACACGAGAACGGAGACGTCGAGTAACCAAAACAAATGCGTTAAAACAAATTCGTACACGTTATTTATCAATTTAACTCTAGAATTAAAGGATATACAACGAGAAACAATGTTTGACAACCTTTAAACAGTTTTAATAACTATCTCAAAAATTATCGCTCTGATGCAAACAACTGATGAGTTATCTACTTAAATATGATGAACAAATCGACTTACGTATTTTAAACATGCTAACCTTTAGCCCGGTAAGCAAATTAAAAAAAAACGCAATATGTAGGCTACACGAGAACGGAGACGTCGAGTAACCAAAACAAATGCGTTAAACAAATTCGTACACGTTATTTATCAATTTAACTCTAGAATTAAAGGATATACAACGAGAAACAACGTTTGACAACCTTAAACAGTTTTAATAACTATCTCAAAATTGTCGCTCTGATGCAAACAACTGATGAGTTATCTACTTAAATTTGATGAACAAAACGACTTACGTATTTTAACATGCTAACCTTTAGCCCGGTAAGCAAATTAAAAAAAAAACGCAATATGTAGGCTACACGAGAACGGAGACGTCGAGTAACCAAAACAAATGCGTTAAACAAATTCGTACACGTTATTTATCAATTTAACTCTAGAATTAAAGGATATACAACGAGAAACAACGTTTGACAACCTTTAAACAGTTTTAATAACTATCTCAAAAATTGTCGCTCTGATGCAAACAACTGATGAGTTATCTACTTAAATTTGATGAACAAAACGACTTACGTATTTTAAACATGCTAACCTTTAGCCCGGTAAGCAAATTAAAAAAAAAAACGCAATATGTAGGCTACACGAGAACGGAGACGTCGAGTAACCAAAACAAATGCGTTAAACAAATTCGTACACGTTATTTATCAATTTAACTCTAGAATTAAAGGATATACAACGAGAAACTATCGTTTGACAACCTTTAAACAGTTTTAATAACTATCTCAAAAATTATCGCTCTGATGCAAACAACTGATGAGTTATCTACTTAAATATGATGAACAAAACGACTTACGTATTTTAAACATGCTAACCTTTAGCCCGGTAAGCAAATTAAAAAAAAACGCAATATGTAGGCTACACGAGAACGGAGACGTCGAGTAACCAAAACAAATGCGTTAAACAAATCGTACACGTTATTTATCAATTTAACTCTAGAATTAAAGGATATACAACGAGAAACAACGTTTGACAACCTTTAAACAGTTTTAATAACTATCTCAAAAATTATCGCTCTGATGCAAACAACTGATGAGTTATCTACTTAAATATGATGAACAAAACGACTTACGTATTTTAAACATGCTAACCTTTAGCCCGGTAAGCAAATTAAAAAAAACGCAATATGTAGGCTACACGAGAACGGAGACGTCGAGTAACCAAAACAAATGCGTTAAACAAATTCGTACACGTTATTTATCAATTTAACTCTAGAATTAAGGATATACAACGAGAAACAACGTTTGACAACCTTTAAACAGTTTTAATAACTATCTCAAAAATTATCGCTCTGATGCAAACAACTGATGAGTTGTCTACTTAAATTTGATGAACAAAACGACTTACGTATTTTAAAACATGCTAACCTTTAGCCCGGTAAGCAAATTAAAAAAAAAAACGCAATATGTAGGCTACACGAGAACGGAGACGTCGAGTAACCAAAACAAATGCGTTAAACAAATTCATACACGTTATTATCAATTTAACTCTAGAATTAAAGGATATACAACGAGAAACAACGTTTGACAACCTTTACACAGTTTTAATAACTATCTGAAAAATTATCGCTCTGATGCAAACAACTGATGAGTTATCTACTTAAATATGATGAACAAAACGACTTACGTATTTTAAACATGCTAACCTTTAGCCCGGTAAGCAAATTAAAAAAAAAACGCAATATGTAGGCTACACGAGAACGGAGACGTCGAGTAACCAAAACAAATGCGTTTAAACAAATTCGTACACGTTATTTATCAATTTAACTCTAGAATTAAAGGATATACAACGAGAAACAACGTTTGACAACCTTTAAACAGTTTTAATAACTATCTCAAAAATTGTCGCCTCTGATGCAAACAACTGATGAGTTATCTACTTAAATTTGATGAACAAAACGACTTATCGTATTTTAAACATGCTAACCTTTAGCCCGGTAAGCAAATTAAAAAAAAAACGCAATAAGTAGGCTACACGAGAACGGAGACGTCGAGTAACCAAAACAAATGCGTTAAACAAATTCGTACACGTTATTTATCAATTTAACTCTAGAATTAAAGGATATACAACGAGAAACAACGTTTGACAACCTTTAAACAGTTTTAATAACTATCTCAAAAATTATCGCTCTGATGCAAACAACTGATGAATTATCTACTTAAATATGATGAACAAATACGACTTACGTATTTTAAACATGCTAACCTTTAGCCCGGTAAGCAAATTAAAAAAAAAACGCAATATGTAGGCTACACGAGAACGGAGACGTCGAGTAACCAAAACAAATGCGTTAAACAAATTCGTACACGTTATTTATCAATTTAACTCTAGAATTAAAGGATATACAACGAGAAACAACGTTTGACAACCTTTAAACAGTTTTAATAACTATCTCAAAAATTGTCGCTCTGATGCAAACAACTGATGAGTTATCTACTTAAATTTGATGAACAAAACGACTTACGTATTTTAAAACATGCTAACTTTTAGCCCGGTAAGCAAATTAAAAAAAAAACGCAATATGTAGGCTACACGAGAACGGAGACGTCGAGTAACCAAAACAAATGCGTTAAACAAATTCGTACACGTTATTTATCAATTTAACTCTAGAATTAAAGGATATACAACGAGAAACAACGTTTGACAACCTTTAAACAGTTTTAATAACTATCTCAAAAATTGTCGCTCTGATGCAAACAACTGATGAGTTATCTACTTAAATTTGATGAACAAAACGACTTATGTATTTTAAACATGCTAACCTTTAGCCCGGTAAGCAAATTAAAAAAAAACGCAATATGTAGGCTACACGAGAACGGAGACGTCGAGTAACCAAAACAAATGCGTTTAAACAAATTCGTACACGTTATTTATCAATTTAACTCTAGAATTAAAGGATATACAACGAGAAACAACGTTTGACAACCTTTAAACAGTTTTAATAACTATCTCAAAAATTATCGCTCTGATGCAAAACAACTGATGAGTTATCTACTTAAATTTGATGAACAAAACGACTTACGTAT
The DNA here is from genome assembly GCF_040869045.1 of Eurosta solidaginis. Lineage (NCBI taxonomy): Eukaryota > Metazoa > Arthropoda > Insecta > Diptera > Tephritidae > Eurosta > Eurosta solidaginis. Next base: position 6,171 of record NW_027136953.1, read on the forward strand.
TTTAAACATGCTAACCTTTAGCCCGGTAAGCAAATTAAAAAAAAAACGCAATATGTAGGCTACACGAGAACGGAGACGTCGAGTAACCAAAACAAATGGTAACAATTCGTACACGTTATTTATCAATTTAACTCTAGAATTAAAGGATATACAACGAGAAACAACGTTTGACAACCTTTAAACAGTTTTAATAACTATCTCAAAAATTATCGCTCTGATGCAAACAACTGATGAGTTATCTACTTAAATTTGATGAACAAAACGACTTACGTATTTTAAACATGCTAACCTTTAGCCCGGTAAGCAAATTAAAAAAAAAACGCAATATGTAGGCTACACGAGAACGGAGACGTCGAGTAACCAAAACAAATGCGTTAAACAAATTCGTACACGTTATTTATCAATTTAACTCTAGAATTAAAGGATATACAACGAGAAACAACGTTTGACAACCTTTAAACAGTTTTAATAACTATCTCAAAAATTATCGCTCTGATGCAAACAACTGATGAGTTATCTACTTAAATATGATGAACAAAACGACTTACGTATTTTAAACATGCTAACCTTTAGCCCGGTAAGCAAATTAAAAAAAAAACGCAATATGTAGGCTACACGAGAACGGAGACGTCGAGTAACCAAAACAAATGCGTTAAACAAATTCGTACACGTTATTTATCAATTTAACTCTAGAATTAAAGGATATACAACGAGAAACAACGTTTGACAACCTTTAAACAGTTTTAATAACTATCTCAAAAATTATCGCTCTGATGCAAACAACTGATGAGTTATCTACTTAAATATGATGAACAAAACGACTTACGTATTTTAAACATGCTAACCTTTAGCCCGGTAAGCAAATTAAAAAAAAAACGCAATATGTAGGCTACACGAGAACGGAGACGTCGAGTAACCAAAACAAATGCGTTAAACAAATTCGTACACGTTATTTATCAATTTAACTCTAGAATTAAAGGATATACAACGAGAAACAACGTTTGACAACCTTTAAACAGTTTTAATAACTATCTCAAAAATTATCGCTCTGATGCAAACAACTGATGAGTTGTCTACTTAAATTTGATGAACAAAACGACTTACGTATTTTAAACATGCTAACCTTTAGCCCGGTAAGCAAATTAAAAAAAAAACGCAATATGTAGGCTACACGAGAACGGAGACGTCGAGTAACCAAAACAAATGCGTTAAACAAATTCATACACGTTATTTATCAATTTAACTCTAGAATTAAAGGATATACAACGAGAAACAACGTTTGACAACCTTTAAACAGTTTTAATAACTATCTCAAAAATTATCGCTCTGATGCAAACAACTGATGAGTTATCTACTTAAATATGATGAACAAAACGACTTACGTATTTTAAACATGCTAACCTTTAGCCCGGTAAGCAAATTAAAAAAAAAACACAATATGTAGGCTACACGAGAACGGAGACGTCGAGTAACCAAAACAAATGCGTTAAACAAATTCGTACACGTTATTTATCAATTTAACTCTAGAATTAAAGGATATACAACGAGAAACAACGTTTGACAACCTTTAAACAGTTTTAATAACTATCTCAAAAATTGTCGCTCTGATGCAAACAACTGATGAGTTATCTACTTAAATTTGATGAACAAAACGACTTACGTATTTTAAACATGCTAACCTTTAGCCCGGTAAGCAAATTAAAAAAAAAACGCAATATGTAGGCTACACGAGAACGGAGACGTCGAGTAACCAAAACAAATGCGTTAAACAAATTCGTACACGTTATTTATCAATTCAACTCTAGAATTAAAGGATATACAACGAGAAACAACGTTTGACAACCTTTAAACAGTTTTAATAACTATCTCAAAAATTGTCGCTCTGATGCAAACAACTGATGAGTTATCTACTTAAATTTGATGAACAAAACGACTTACGTATTTTAAACATGCTAACCTTTAGCCCGGTAAGCAAATTAAAAAAAAAACGCAATATGTAGGCTACACGAGAACGGAGACGTCGAGTAACCAAAACAAATGCGTTAAACAAATTCGTACACGTTATTTATCAATTTAACTCTAGAATTAAAGGATATACAACGAGAAACAACGTTTGACAACCTTTAAACAGTTTTAATAACTATCTCAAAAATTATCGCTCTGATGCAAACAACTGATGAGTTATCTACTTAAATATGATGAACAAAACGACTTACGTATTTTAAACATGCTAACCTTTAGCCCGGTAAGCAAATTAAAAAAAAAACGCAATATGTAGGCTACACGAGAACGGAGACGTCGAGTAACCAAAACAAATGCGTTAAACAAATTCGTACACGTTATTTATCAATTTAACTCTAGAATTAAAGGATATACAACGAGAAACAACGTTTGACAACCTTTAAACAGTTTTAATAACTATCTCAAAAATTATCGCTCTGATGCAAACAACTGATGAGTTATCTACTTAAATATGATGAACAAAACGACTTACGTATTTTAAACATGCTAACCTTTAGCCCGGTAAGCAAATTAAAAAAAAAACGCAATATGTAGGCTACACGAGAACGGAGACGTCGAGTAACCAAAACAAATGCGTTAAACAAATTCGTACACGTTATTTATCAATTTAACTCTAGAATTAAAGGATATACAACGAGAAACAACGTTTGACAACCTTTAAACAGTTTTAATAACTATCTCAAAAATTATCGCTCTGATGCAAACAACTGATGAGTTGTCTACTTAAATTTGATGAACAAAACGACTTACGTATTTTAAACATGCTAACCTTTAGCCCGGTAAGCAAATTAAAAAAAAAACGCAATATGTAGGCTACACGAGAACGGAGACGTCGAGTAACCAAAACAAATGCGTTAAACAAATTCATACACGTTATTTATCAATTTATCTCTAGAATTAAAGGATATACAACGAGAAACAACGTTTGACAACCTTTAAACAGTTTTAATAACTATCTCAAAAATTATCGCTCTGATGCAAACAACTGATGAGTTATCTACTTAAATATGATGAACAAAACGACTTACGTATTTTAAACATGCTAACCTTTAGCCCGGTAAGCAAATTAAAAAAAAAACACAATATGTAGGCTACACGAGAACGGAGACGTCGAGTAACCAAAACAAATGCGTTAAACAAATTCGTACACGTTATTTATCAATTTAACTCTAGAATTAAAGGATATACAACGAGAAACAACGTTTGACAACCTTTAAACAGTTTTAATAACTATCTCAAAAATTGTCGCTCTGATGCAAACAACTGATGAGTTATCTACTTAAATTTGATGAACAAAACGACTTACGTATTTTAAACATGCTAACCTTTAGCCCGGTAAGCAAATTAAAAAAAAAACGCAATATGTAGGCTACACGAGAACGGAGACGTCGAGTAACCAAAACAAATGCGTTAAACAAATTCGTACACGTTATTTATCAATTCAACTCTAGAATTAAAGGATATACAACGAGAAACAACGTTTGACAACCTTTAAACAGTTTTAATAACTATCTCAAAAATTGTCGCTCTGATGCAAACAACTGATGAGTTATCTACTTAAATTTGTTGAACAAAACGACTTACGTATTTTAAACATGCTAACCTTTAGCCCGGTAAGCAAATTAAAAAAAAAACGCAATATGTAGGCTACACGAGAACGGAGACGTCGAGTAACCAAAACAAATGCGTTAAACAAATTCGTACACGTTATTTATCAATTTAACTCTAGAATTAAAGGATATACAACGAGAAACAACGTTTGACAACCTTTAAACAGTTTTAATAACTATCTCAAAAATTATCGCTCTGATGCAAACAACTGATGAGTTATCTACTTAAATTTGATGAACAAAACGACTTACGTATTTTAAACATGCTAACCTTTAGCCCGGTAAGCAAATTAAAAAAAAAACGCAATATGTAGGCTACACGAGAACGGAGACGTCGAGTAACCAAAACAAATGCGTTAAACAAATTCGTACACGTTATTTATCAATTTAACTCTAGAATTAAAGGATATACAACGAGAAACAACGTTTGACAACCTTTAAACAGTTTTAATAACTATCTCAAAAATTATCGCTCTGATGCAAACAACTGATGAGTTATCTACTTAAATTTGATGAACAAAACGACTTACGTATTTTAAACATGCTAACCTTTAGCCCGGTAAGCAAATTAAAAAAAAACGCAATATGTAGGCTACACGAGAACGGAGACGTCGAGTAACCAAAACAAATGCGTTAAACAAATTCGTACACGTTATTTATCAATTTAACTCTAGAATTAAAGGATATACAACGAGAAACAACGTTTGACAACCTTTAAACAGTTTTAATAACTATCTCAAAAATTATCGCTCTGATGCAAACAACTGATGAGTTATCTACTTAAATTTGATGAACAAAACGACTTACGTATTTTAAGCATGCTAACCTTTAGCCCGGTAAGCAAATTAAAAAAAAAACGCAATATGTAGGCTACACGAGAACGGAGACGTCGAGTAACCAAAACAAATGCGTTAAACAAATTCGTACACGTTATTTATCAATTTAACTCTAGAATTAAAGGATATACAACGAGAAACAATGTTTGACAACCTTTAAACAGTTTTAATAACTATCTCAAAAATTATCGCTCTGATGCAAACAACTGATGAGTTATCTACTTAAATATGATGAACAAAACGACTTACGTATTTAAACATGCTAACCTTTAGCCCGGTAAGCAAATTAAAAAAAAAACGCAATATGTAGGCTACACGAGAACGGAGACGTCGAGTAACCAAAACAAATGCGTTAAACAAATTCGTACACGTTATTTATCAATTTAACTCTAGAATTAAAGGATATACAACGAGAAACAACGTTTGACAACCTTTAAACAGTTTTAATAACTATCTCAAAAATTGTCGCTCTGATGCAAACAACTGATGAGTTATCTACTTAAATTTGATGAACAAAACGACTTACGTATTTTAAACATGCTAACCTTTAGCCCGGTAAGCAAATTAAAAAAAAAACGCAATATGTAGGCTACACGAGAACGGAGACGTCGAGTAACCAAACCAAATGCGTTAAACAAATTCGTACACGTTATTTATCAATTTAACTCTAGAATTAAAGGATATACAACGAGAAACAACGTTTGACAACCTTTAAACAGTTTTAATAACTATCTCAAAAATTATCGCTCTGATGCAAACAACTGATGAGTTATCTACTTAAATTTGATGAACAAAACGACTTACGTATTTTAAACATGCTAACCTTTAGCCCGGTAAGCAAATTAAAAAAAAAAAACGCAATATGTAGGCTACACGAGAACGGAGACGTCGAGTAACCAAAACAAATGCGTTAAACAAATTCGTACACGTTATTTATCAATTTAACTCTAGAATTAAAGGATATACAACGAGAAACAACGTTTGACAACCTTTAAACAGTTTTAATAACTATCTCAAAAATTATCGCTCTGATGCAAACAACTGATGAGTTATCTACTTAAATTTGATGAACAAAACGACTTACGTATTTTAAACATGCTAACCTTTAGCCCGGTAAGCAAATTAAAAAAAAACGCAATATGTAGGCTACACGAGAACGGAGACGTCGAGTAACCAAAACAAATGCGTTAAACAAATTCGTACACGTTATTTATCAATTTAACTCTAGAATTAAAGGATATACAACGAGAAACAACGTTTGACAACCTTTAAACAGTTTTAATAACTATCTCAAAAATTATCGCTCTGATGCAAACAACTGATGAGTTATCTACTTAAATTTGATGAACAAAACGACTTACGTATTTTAAGCATGCTAACCTTTAGCCCGGTAAGCAAATTAAAAAAAAAACGCAATATGTAGGCTACACGAGAACGGAGACGTCGAGTAACCAAAACAAATGCGTTAAACAAATTCGTACACGTTATTTATCAATTTAACTCTAGAATTAAAGGATATACAACGAGAAACAATGTTTGACAACCTTTAAACAGTTTTAATAACTATCTCAAAAATTATCGCTCTGATGCAAACAACTGATGAGTTATCTACTTAAATATGATGAACAAAACGACTTACGTATTTAAACATGCTAACCTTTAGCCCGGTAAGCAAATTAAAAAAAAAACGCAATATGTAGGCTACACGAGAACGGAGACGTCGAGTAACCAAAACAAATGCGTTAAACAAATTCGTACACGTTATTTATCAATTTAACTCTAGAATTAAAGGATATACAACGAGAAACAACGTTTGACAACCTTTAAACAGTTTTAATAACTATCTCAAAAATTGTCGCTCTGATGCAAACAACTGATGAGTTATCTACTTAAATTTGATGAACAAAACGACTTACGTATTTTAAACATGCTAACCTTTAGCCCGGTAAGCAAATTAAAAAAAAAACGCAATATGTAGGCTACACGAGAACGGAGACGTCGAGTAACCAAACCAAATGCGTTAAACAAATTCGTACACGTTATTTATCAATTTAACTCTAGAATTAAAGGATATACAACGAGAAACAACGTTTGACAACCTTTAAACAGTTTTAATAACTATCTCAAAAATTATCGCTCTGATGCAAACAACTGATGAGTTATCTACTTAAATTTGATGAACAAAACGACTTACGTATTTTAAACATGCTAACCTTTAGCCCGGTAAGCAAATTAAAAAAAAAAAACGCAATATGTAGGCTACACGAGAACGGAAACGTCGGGTAACCAAAACAAATGCGTTAAACAAATTCGTACACGTTATTTATCAATTTAACTCTAGAATTAAAGGATATACAACGAGAAACAACGTTTGACAACCTTTAAACAGTTTTAATAACTATCTCAAAAATTATCGCTCTGATGCAAACAACTGATGAGTTATCTACTTAAATATGATGAACAAAACGACTTACGTATTTTAAACATGCTAAACTTTAGCCCGGTAAGCAAATTAAAAAAAACGCAATATGTGGGCTACACGAGAACGGAGACGTCGAGTAACCAAAACAAATGCGTTAAACAAATTCGTACACGTTATTTATCAATTTAACTCTAGAATTAAAGGATATACAACGAGAAACAACGTTTGACAACCTTTAAACAGTTTTAATAACTATCTCAAAAATTATCGCTCTGATGCAAACAACTGATGAGTTATCTACTTAAATATGATGAACAAAACGACTTACGTATTTTAAACATGCTAACCTTTAGCCCGGTAAGCAAATTAAAAAAAAAACGCAATATGTAGGCTACACGAGAACGGAGACGTCGAGTAACCAAAACAAATGCGTTAAACAAATTCGTACACGTTATTTATCAATTTAACTCTAGAATTAAAGGATATACAACGAGAAACAACGTTTGACAACCTTTAAACAGTTTTAATAACTATCTCAAAAATTATCGCTCTGATGCAAACAACTGATGAGTTATCTACTTAAATATGATGAACAAAACGACGTACGTATTTTAAACATGCTATCCTTTAGCCCGGTAAGCAAATTAAAAAAAAAACGCAATATGTAGGCTACACGAGAACGGAGACGTCGAGTAACCAAAACAAATGCGTTAAACAAATTCGTACACGTTATTTATCAATTTAACTCTAGAATTAAAGGATATACTACGAGAAACAACGTTTGACAACCTTTAAACAGTTTTAATAACTATCTCAAAAATTATCGCTCTGATGCAAACAACTGATGAGTTATCTACTTAAATTTGATGAACAAAACGACTTACGTATTTTAAACATGCTAACCTTAAGCCCGGTAAGCAAATTAAAAAAAAAACGCAATATGTAGGCTACACGAGAACGGAGACGTCGAGTAACCAAAACAAATGCGTTAAACAAATTCGTACACGTTATTTATAAATTTAACTCTAGAATTAAAGGATATACAACGAGAAACAACGTTTGACAACCTTTAAACAGTTTTAATAACTATCTCAAAAATTATCGCTCTGATGCAAACAACTGATGAGTTATCTACTTAAATTTGATGAACAAAACGACTTACGTATTTTAAACATGCTAACCTTTAGCCCGGTAAGCAAATTAAAAAAAAAACGCAATATGTAGGCTACACGAGAACGGAGACGTCGAGTAACCAAAACAAATGCGTTAAACAAATTCTTACACGTTATTTATCAACTTAACTCTAGAATTAAAGGATATACAACGAGAAACAACGTTTGACAACCTTTAAACAGTTTTAATAACTATCTCAAAAATTATCGCTCTGATGCAAACAACTGATGAGTTATCTACTTAAATATGATGAACAAAACGACTTACGTATTTTAAACATGCTAACCTTTAGCCCGGTAAGCAAATTAAAAAAAAAACGCAATATGTAGGCTACACGAGAACGGAGACGTCGAGTAACCCAAACAAATGAGTTAAACAAATTCGTACACGTTATTTATCAATTTAACACTAGAATTAAAGGATATACAACAAGAAACAACGTTTGACAACCTTTAAACAGTTTTAATAACTATCTCAAAAATTATCGCTCTGATGCAAACAACTGATGAGTTATCTACTTAAATTTGATGAACAAAACGACTTACGTATTTTAAACATGCTAACCTTTAGCCCGGTAAGCAAATTAAAAAAAAAACGCAATATGTAGGCTACATGAGAACGGAGAAGTCGAGTAACCAAAACAAATGCGTTAAACAAATTCGTACACGTTATTTATCAACTTAACTCTAAAATTAAAGGATATACAACGAGAAACAACGTTTGACAACCTTTAAACAGTTTTAATAACTATCTCAAAGATTATCGCTCTGATGCTAACAACTGATGAGTTATCTACTTAAATTTGATGAACAAAACGACTTACGTATTTTAAACATGCTAACCTTTAGCCCGGTAAGCAAATTAAAAAAAAAACGCAATATGTAGGCTACACGAGAACGGAGACGTCGAGTAACCAAAACAAATGCGTTAAACAAATTCGTACACGTTATTTATCAATTTAACTCTAGAATTAAAGGATATACAACGAGAAACAACGTTTGACAACCTTTAAACAGTTTTAATAACTATCTCAAAAATTATCGCTCTGATGCAAACAACTGATCAGTAATCTACTTAAATATGATGAAAAACACGACTTACGTATTTTAAACATGCTAACCTTTAGCCCGGTAAGCAAATTAAAAAAAAACGCAATATGTAGGCTACACGAGAACGGAGACGTCGAGTAACCAAAACAAATGCGTTAAACAAATTCGTATACGTTATTTATCAATTTAACTCTAGAATTAAAGGATATACAACGAGAAACAACGTTTGACAACCTTTAAACAGTTTTAATAACTATCTCAAAAATTGTCGCTCTGATGCAAACAACTGCTGAGTTATCTACTCAAATTTGTTGAACAAAACGACTTACGTATTTTAAACATGCTAACCTTTAGCCGGGTAAGCAAATTAAAAAAAAAACGCAATATGTAGGCTACACGAGAACGGAGACGTCAAGTAACCAAAACAAATGCGTTAAACAAATTCGTACACGTTATTTATCAATTTAACTCTAGAATTAAAGGATATACAACGAGAAACAACGTTTGACAACCTTTAAACAATTTTAATAACTATCTCAAAAATTGTCGCTCTGATGCAAACAACTGCTGAGTTATCTACTCAAATTTGTTGAACAAAACGACTTACGTATTTTAAACATGCTAACCTTTAGCCCGGTAAGCAAATTAAAAAAAAAACGCAATATGTAGGCTACACGAGAACGGAGACGTCGAGTAACCAAAACAAATGCGTTAAACAAATTCGTACACGTTATTTATCAATTTAACTCTAGAATTAAAGGATATACAACGAGAAACAACGTTTGACAACCTTTAAACAGTTTTAATAACTATCTCAAAAATTATCGCTCTGATGCAAACAACTGATGAGTTATCTACTTAAATTTGATGAACAAAACGACTTACGTATTTTAAGCATGCTAACCTTTAGCCCGGTAAACAAATTTAAAAAAAAACGCAATATGTAGGCTACACGAGAACGGAGACGTCGAGTAACCAAAACAAATGCGTTAAACAAATTCGTACACGTTATTTATCAATTTAACTCTAGAATTAAAGGATATACAACGAGAAACAACGTTTGACAACCTTTAAACAGTTTTAATAACTATCTCAAAAATTATCGCTCTGATGCAAACAACTGATGAGTTATCTACTTAAATATGATGAACAAAACGACTTACGTATTTTAAGCATGCTAACCTTTAGCCCGGTAAGCAAATTAAAAAAAAAAGCAATATGTAGGCTACACGAGAACGGAGACGTCGAGTAACCAAAACAAATGCGTTAAACAAATTCGTACACGTTATTTATCATGTAGGCTACACGAGAACGGAGACGTCGAGTAACCAAAACAAATACGTTAAACAAATTCGTACACGTTATTTATCAATTTAACTCTAGAATTAAAGGATATACAACGAGAAACAACGTTTGACAACCTTTAAACAGTTTTAATAACTATCTCAAAAATTATCGCTCTGATGCAAACAACTGATGAGTTATCTACTTAAATATGATGAACAAAACGACTTACGTATTTTAAACATGCTAACCTTTAGCCCGGTAAGCAAATTAAAAAAAAAACGCAATATGTAGGCTACACGAGAACGGAGACGTCGAGTAACCAAAACAAATGCGTTAAACAAATTCGTACACGTTATTTATCAATTTAACTCTAGAATTAAAGGATATACAACGAGAAACAACGTTTGACAACCTTTAAACAGTTTTAATAACTATCTCAAAAATTATCGCTCTGATGCAAACAACTGATGAGTTATCTACTTAAATTTGATGAACAAAACGACTTACGTATTTTAAGCATGCTAACCTTTAGCCCGGTAAGCAAATTAAAAAAAAAACGCAATATGTAGGCTACACGAGAACGGAGACGTCGAGTAACCAAAACAAATACGTTAAACAAATTCGTACACGTTATTTATCAATTTAGCTCTAGAATTAAAGGATATACAACGAGAAACAACGTTTGACAACCTTTAAACAGTTTTAATAACTATCTCAAAAATTGTAGCTCTGATGCAAACAACTGATGAGTTATCTACTTAAATTTGTTGAACAAAACGACTTACGTATTTTAAACATGCTAACTTTTAGCCCGGTAAGCAAATTAAAAAAAAACGCAATATGTAGGCTACACGAGAACGGAGACGTCGAGTAACCAAAACAAATGCTTTAAACAAATTCGTACACGTTATTTATCAATTTAACTCTAGAATTAAAGGATATACAACGAGAAACAACGTTTGACAACCTTTAAACAGTTTTAATAACTATCTCAAAAATTATCGCTCTGATGCAAACAACTGATGAGTTATCTACTTAAATATGATGAACAAAACGACTTACGTATTTTAAACATGCTAACCTTTAGCCCGGTAAGCAAATTAAAAAAAAAAAACGCAATATGTAGGCTACACGAGAACGGAGATGTCGAGTAACCAAAACAAATGCGTTAAACAAATTCGTACACGTTATTTATCAATTTAACTCTAGAATTAAAGGATATACAACGAGAAACAACGTTTGGCAACCTTTAAACAGTTTTAATAACTATCTCAAAAATGATCGCTCTGATGCAAACAACTGATGAGTTATCTACTTAAATTTGATGAACAAAACGACTTACGTATTTTAAGCATGCTAACCTTTAGCCCGGTAAGCAAATTAAAAAAAAAACGCAATATGTAGGCTACACGAGAACGGAGACGTCGAGTAACCAAAACAAATGCGTTAAACAAATTCGTACACGTTATTTATCAATTTAACTCTAGAATTAAAGGATATACAACGAGAAACAACGTTTGACAACCTTTAAACAGTTTTAATAACTATCTCAAAAATTGTCGCTCTGATGCAAACAACTGATGAGATATCTACTCAAATTTGTTGAACAAGACGACTTACGTATTTTAAGCATGCTAACCTTTAGCCCGGTAAGCAAATTAAAAAAAAAACGCAATATGTAGGCTACACGAGAACGGAGACGTCGAGTAACCAAAACAAATGCGTTAAACAAATTCGTACACGTTATTTATCAATTTAACTCTAGAATTAAAGGATATACAACGAGAAACAACGTTTGACAACCTTTAAACAGTTTTAATAACTATCTCAAAAATTGTCGCTCTGATGCAAACAACTGCTGAGTTATCTACACAAATTTGTTGAACAAAACGACTTACGTATTTTAAACATGCTAACCTTTAGCCCGGTAAGCAAATTAAAAAAAAAACGCAATATGTAGGCTACACGAGAACGGAGACGTCGAGTAACCAAAACAAATGCGTTAAACAAATTCGTACACGTTATTTATGAATTTAACTCTAGAATTAAAGGATATACAACGAGAAACAACGTTTGACAACCTTTAAACAGTTTTAATAACTATCTCAAAAATTATCGCTCTGATGCAAACAACTGATGAGTTATCTACTTAAATTTGTTGAACAAAACGACTTACGTATTTTAAACATGCTAACCTTTAGCCCGGTAAGCAAATTAAAAAAAAAACGCAATATGTAGGCTACACGAGAACGGAGACGTCGAGTAACCAAAACAAATGCGTTAAACAAATTCGTACACTTTATTTATCAATTTAACTCTAGAATTAAAGGATATACAACGAGAAACAACGTTTGACAACCTTTAAACAGTTTTAATAACTATCTCAAAAATTATCGCTCTGATGCAAACAACTGATGAGTTATCTACTTAAATTTGTTGAACAAAACGACTTACGTATTTTAAGCATGCTAACCTTTAGCCCGGTAAGCAAATTTAAAAAAAAACGCAATATGTAGGCTACACGAGAACGGAGACGACGAGTAACCAAAACAAATGCGTTAAACAAATTTGTACACGTTATTTATCAATTTAACTCTAGAATTAAAGATATACAACGAGAAACAACGTTTGACAACCTTTAAACAGTTTTAATAACTATCTCAAAAATTATCGCTCTGATGCAAACAACTGATGAGTTATCTACTTAAATTTGATGAACAAAACGACTTACGTATTTTAAACATGCTAACCTTTAGCCCGGTAAGCAAATTAAAAAAAAAACGCAATATGTAGGCTACACGAGAACGGAGACGTCGAGTAACCAAAACAAATGCGTTAAACAAATTCGTACACGTTATTTATCAATTTAACTCTAGAATTAAAGGATATACAACGAGAAACAACGTTTGAGAACCTTTAAACAGTTTTAATAACTATCTCAAAAATTATCGCTCTGATGCAAACAACTGATGAGTTATCTACTTAAATATGATGAACAAAACGACTTACGTATTTTAAACATGCTAACCTTTAGCCCGGTAAGCAAATTAAAAAAAAAAACGCAATATGTAGGCTACACGAGAACGGAGACGTCGAGTAACCAAAACAAATGCGTTAAACAAATTCGTACACGTTATTTATCAATTTAACTCTAGAATTAAAGGATATACAACGAGAAACAACGTTTGACAACCTTTAAACAGTTTTAATAACTATCTCAAAAATTGTCGCTCTGATGCAAACAACTGATGAGTTATCTACTTAAATTTGTTGAACAAAACGACTTACGTATTTTAAACATGCTACCCTTTAGCCCGGTAAGCAAATTAAAAAAAAAACGCAATATGTAGGCTACACGAGAACGGAGACGTCGAGTAACCAAAACAAATGCGTTAAACAAATTCGTACACGTTATTTATCAATTTAACTCTAGAATTAAAGGATATACAACTAGAAACAACGTTTGACAACCTTTAAACAGTTTTAATAACTGTCTCAAAAATTATCGCTCTGATGCAAACAACTGATGAGTTATCTACTTAAATATGATGAACAAAACGACTTACGTATTTTAAACATGCTAACCTTTAGCCCGGTAAGCAAATTAAAAAAAAAACGCAATATGTAGGCTACACGAGAACGGAGACGTCGAGTAACCAAAACAAATGCGTTAAACAAATTCGTACACGTTATTTATCAATTTAACTCTAGAATTAAAGGATATACAACGAGAAACAACGTTTGACAACCTTTAAACAGTTTTAATAACTATCTCAAAAATTATCGCTCTGATGCAAACAACTGATGAGTTATCTACTCAAATTTGTTGAACAAAACGACTTACGTATTTTAAACATGCTAACCTTTAGCCCGGTAAGCAAATTAAAAAAAAAACGCAATATGTAGGCTACACGAGAACGGAGACGTCGAGTAACCAAAACAAATGCGTTAAACAAATTCGTACACGTTATTTATCAATTTAACTCTAGAATTAAAGGATATACAACGAGAAACAACGTTTGACAACCTTTAAACAGTTTTAATAACTATCTCAAAAATTATCGCTCTGATGCAAACAACTGATGAGTTATCTACTTAAATTTGATGAACAAAACGACTTACGTATTTTAAGCATGCTAACCTTTAGCCCGGTAAGCAAATTAAAAAAAAAACGCAATATGTAGGCTACACGAGAACGGAGACGTCGAGTAACCAAAACAAATGCGTTAAACAAATTCGTACACGTTATTTATCAATTTAACTCTGAAATTAAAGGATATACAACGAGAAACAACGTTTGACAACCTTTAAACAGTTTTAATAACTATCTCAAAAATTATCGCTCTGATGCAAACAACTGATGAGTTATCTACTTAAATTTGGTGAACAAAACGACTTACGTATATTAAACATGCTAACCTTTAGCCCGGTAAGCAAATTAAAAAAAAACGCAATATGTAGGCTACACGAGAACGGAGACGTCGAGTAACCAAAACAAATCCGTTAAACAAATTCGTACACGTTATTTATCAATTTAACTCTAGAATTAAAGGATATACAACGAGAAACAACGTTTGACAACCTTTAAACAGTTTTAATAACTATCTCAAAAATTGTCGCTCTGATGCAAACAACTGATGAGTTATCTACTTAAATTTGATGAACAAAACGACTTACGTATTTTAAACATGCTAACCTTTAGCCCGGTAAGCAAATTAAAAAAAAAACGCAATATGTAGGCTACACGAGAACGGAGACGCCGAGTAACCAAAACAAATGCGTTAAACAAATTCGTACACGTTATTTATCAATTTAACTCTAGAATTAAAGGATATACAACGAGAAACAACGTTTGACAACCTTTAAACAGTTTTAATAACTATCTCAAAAATTATCGCTCTGATGCAAACAACTGATGAGTTATCTACTTAAATTTGTTGAACAAAACGACTTACGTATTTTAAACATGCTAACCTTTAGCCCGGTAAGCAAATTAAAAAAAAAACGCAATATGTAGGCTACACGAGAACGGAGACGTCGAGTAACCAAAACAAATGCGTTAAACAAATTCGTACACTTTATTTATCAATTTAACTCTAGAATTAAAGGATATACAACGAGAAACAACGTTTGACAACCTTTAAACAGTTTTAATAACTATCTCAAAAATTATCGCTCTGATGCAAACAACTGATGAGTTATCTACTTAAATTTGTTGAACAAAACGACTTACGTATTTTAAGCATGCTAACCTTTAGCCCGGTAAGCAAATTTAAAAAAAAACGCAATATGTAGGCTACACGAGAACGGAGACGACGAGTAACCAAAACAAATGCGTTAAACAAATTCGTACACGTTATTTATCAATTTAACTCTAGAATTAAAGATATACAACGAGAAACAACGTTTGACAACCTTTAAACAGTTTTAATAACTATCTCAAAAATTATCGCTCTGATGCAAACAACTGATGAGTTATCTACTTAAATTTGATGAACAAAACGACTTACGTATTTTAAACATGCTAACCTTTAGCCCGGTAAGCAAATTAAAAAAAAAACGCAATATGTAGGCTACACGAGAACGGAGACGTCGAGTAACCAAAACAAATGCGTTAAACAAATTCGTACACGCTATTTATCAATTTAACTCTAGAATTAAAGGATATACAACGAGAAACAACGTTTGAGAACCTTTAAACAGTTTTAATAACTATCTCAAAAATTATCGCTCTGATGCAAACAACTGATGAGTTATCTACTTAAATATGATGAACAAAACGACTTACGTATTTTAAACATGCTAACCTTTAGCCCGGTAAGCAAATTAAAAAAAAAACGCAATATGTAGGCTACACGAGAACGGAGACGTCGAGTAACCAAAACAAATGCGTTAAACAAATTCGTACACGTTATTTATCAATTTAACTCTAGAATTAAAGGATATACAACGAGAAACAACGTTTGACAACCTTTAAACAGTTTTAATAACTATCTCAAAAATTGTCGCTCTGATGCAAACAACTGATGAGTTATCTACTTAAATTTGTTGAACAATACGACTTACGTATTTTAAACATGCTACCCTTTAGCCCGGTAAGCAAATTAAAAAAAAAACGCAATATGTAGGCTACACGAGAACGGAGACGTCGAGTAACCAAAACAAATGCGTTAAACAAATTCGTACACGTTATTTATCAATTTAACTCTAGAATTAAAGGATATACAACTAGAAACAACGTTTGACAACCTTTAAACAGTTTTAATAACTGTCTCAAAAATTATCGCTCTGATGCAAACAACTGATGAGTTATCTACTTAAATATGATGAACAAAACGACTTACGTATTTTAAACATGCTAACCTTTAGCCCGGTAAGCAAATTAAAAAAAAAACGCAATATGTAGGCTACACGAGAACGGAGACGTCGAGTAACCAAAACAAATGCGTTAAACAAATTCGTACACGTTATTTATCAATTTAACTCTAGAATTAAAGGATATACAACGAGAAACAACGTTTGACAACCTTTAAACAGTTTTAATAACTATCTCAAAAATTATCGCTCTGATGCAAACAACTGATGAGTTATCTACTCAAATTTGTTGAACAAAACGACTTACGTATTTTAAACATGCTAACCTTTAGCCCGGTAAGCAAATTAAAAAAAAAACGCAATATGTAGGCTACACGAGAACGGAGACGTCGAGTAACCAAAACAAATGCGTTAAACAAATTCGTACACGTTATTTATCAATTTAACTCTAGAATTAAAGGATATACAACGAGAAACAACGTTTGACAACCTTTAAACAGTTTTAATAACTATCTCAAAAATTATCGCTCTGATGCAAACAACTGATGAGTTATCTACTTAAATTTGATGAACAAAACGACTTACGTATTTTAAGCATGCTAACCTTTAGCCCGGTAAGCAAATTAAAAAAAAAACGCAATATGTAGGCTACACGAGAACGGAGACGTCGAGTAACCAAAACAAATGCGTTAAACAAATTCGTACACGTTATTTATCAATTTAACTCTGAAATTAAAGGATATACAACGAGAAACAACGTTTGACAACCTTTAAACAGTTTTAATAACTATCTCAAAAATTATCGCTCTGATGCAAACAACTGATGAGTTATCTACTTAAATTTGGTGAACAAAACGACTTACGTATATTAAACATGCTAACCTTTAGCCCGGTAAGCAAATTAAAAAAAAACGCAATATGTAGGCTACACGAGAACGGAGACGTCGAGTAACCAAAACAAATCCGTTAAACAAATTCGTACACGTTATTTATCAATTTAACTCTAGAATTAAAGGATATACAACGAGAAACAACGTTTGACAACCTTTAAACAGTTTTAATAACTATCTCAAAAATTGTCGCTCTGATGCAAACAACTGATGAGTTATCTACTTAAATTTGATGAACAAAACGACTTACGTATTTTAAACATGCTAACCTTTAGCCCGGTAAGCAAATTAAAAAAAAAACGCAATATGTAGGCTACACGAGAACGGAGACGCCGAGTAACCAAAACAAATGCGTTAAACAAATTCGTACACGTTATTTATCAATTTAACTCTAGAATTAAAGGATATACAACGAGAAACAACGTTTGACAACCTTTAAACAGTTTTAATAACTATCTCAAAAATTATCGCTCTGATGCAAACAACTGATGAGTTATCTACTTAAATATGATGAACAAAACGACTTACGTATTTTAAACATGCTAACCTTTAGCCCGGTAAGCAAATTAAAAAAAAAACGCAATATGTGGGCTACACGAGAACGGAGACGTCGAGTAACCAAAACAAATGCGTTAAACAAATTCGTACACGTTATTTATCAATTTAACTCTAGAATTAAAGGATATACAACGAGAAACAACGTTTGACAACCTTTAAACAGTTTTAATAACTATCTCAAAAATTATCGCTCTGATGCAAACAACTGATGAGTTATCTACTTACATATGATGAACAAAACGACTTACGTATTTTAAACATGCTAACCTTTAGCCCGGTAAGCAAATTAAAAAAAAAACGCAATATGTGGGCTACACGAGAACGGAGACGTCGAGTAACCAAAACAAATGCGTTAAACAAATTCGTACACGTTATATATCGATTTAACTCTAGAATTAAAGGATATACAACGAGAAAAAACGTTTGACAACCTTTAAACAGTTTTAATAACTATCTCAAAAATTATCGCTCTGATGCAAACAACTGATGAGTTATCTACTTAAATATGATGAACAAAACGACTTACGTATTTTAAGCATGCTAACCTTTAGCCCGGTAAGCAAATTCAAAAAAAAACGCAATATGTGGGCTACACGAGAACGGAGACGTCGAGTAACCAAAACAAATGCGTTAAACAAATTCGTACACGTTATATATCGATTTAACTCTAGAATTAAAGGATATACAACGAGAAACAACGTTTGACAACCTTTAAACAGTTTTAATAACTATCTCAAAAATTATCGCTCTGATGCAAACAACTGATGAGTTATCTACTTAAATTTGATGAACAAAACGACTTACGTATTTTAAAGATGCTAACCTTTAGCCCGGTAAGCAAATTAAAAAAAAAACGCAATATGTAGGCTACACGAGAACGGAGACGTCGAGTAACCAAAACAAATGCGTTAAACAAATTCGTACACGTTATTTATCAATTTAACTCTAGATTTAAAGAATATACAACGAGAAACAACGTTTGACAACCTTTAAACAGTTTTAATAACTATCTCAAAAATTATCGCTCTGATGCAAACAACTGATGAGTTATCTACTTAAATATGATGAACAAAACGACTTACGTATTTTAAACATGCTAACCTTTAGCCCGGTAAGCAAATTAAAAAAAAAACGCAATATGTAGGCTACACGAGAACGGAGACGTCGAGTAACCAAAACAAATGCGTTAAACAAATTCGTACACGTTATTTATCAATTTAACTCTAGAATTAAAGGATATACAACGAGAAACAACGTTTGACAACCTTTAAACAGTTTTAATAACTATCTCAAAAATTATCGCTCTGATGCAAACAACTGATGAGTTATCTACTTAAATTTGTTGAACAAAACGACTTACGTATTTTAAGCATGCTAACCTTTAGCCCGGTAAGCAAATTAAAAAAAAAACGCAATATGTAGGCTACACGAGAACGGAGACGTCGAGTAACCAAAACAAATGCGTTAAACAAATTCGTACACGTTATTTATCAATTTAACTCTAGAATTAAAGGATATACAACGAGAAAGAACGTTTGACAACCTTTAAACAGTTTTAATAACTATCTCAAAAATTATCGCTCTGATGCAAACAACTGATGAGTTATCTACTTAAATATGATGAACAAAACGACTTACGTATTTTAAACATGCTAACCTTTAGCCCGGGAAGCAAATTAAAAAAAAAACGCAATATGTAGGCTACACGAGAACGGAGACGTCGAGTAACCAAAACAAATGCGTTAAACAAATTCGTACACGTTATTTATCAATTTAACTCTAGAATTAAAGGATATACAACGAGAAACAACGTTTGACAACCTTTAAACAGTTTTAATAACTATCTCAAAAATTATCGCTCTGATGCAAACAACTGATGAGTTATCTACTTAAATATGATGAACAAAACGACTTACGTATTTTAAACATGCTAACCTTTAGCCCGGTAAGCAAATTAAAAAAAAACGCAATATGTAGGCTACACGAGAACGGAGACGTCGAGTAACCAAAACAAATGCGTTAAACAAATTCGTACACGTTATTTATCAATTTAACTCTAGAATTAAAGGATATACAACGAGAAACAACGTTTGACAACCTTTAAACAGTTTTAATAACTATCTCAAAAATTATCGCTCTGATGCAAACAACTGATGAGTTATCTACTTAAATATGATGAACAAAACGACTTACGTATTTTAAACATGCTAACCTTTAGCCCGGTAAGCAAATTAAAAAAAAAACGCAATATGTAGGCTACACGAGAACGGAGACGTCGAGTAACCAAAACAAATGCGATAAACAAATTCGTACACGTTATTTATCAATTTAACTCTAGAATTAAAGGATATACAACGAGAAACAACGTTTGACAACCTTTAAACAGTTTTAATAACTATCTCAAAAATTATCGCTCTGATGCAAACAACTGATGAGTTATCTACTTAAATTTAATGAACAAAACGACTTACGTATTTTAAACATGCTAACCTTTAGCCCGGTAAGCAAATTAAAAAAAAAACGCAATATGTAGGCTACACGAGAACGGAGACGTCGAGTAACCAAAACAAATGCGTTAAACAAATTCGTACACGTTATTTATCAATTTAACTCTAGAATTAAAGGATATACAACGAGAAACAACGTTTGACAACCTTTAAACAGTTTTAATAACTATCTCAAAAATGATCGCTCTGATGCAAACAACTGATGAGTTATCTACTTAAATATGATGAACAAAACGACTTACGTATTTTAAACATGCTAACCTTTAGCCCGGTAAGCAAATTAAAAAAAAAACGCAATATGTAGGCTACACGAGAACGGAGACGTCGAGTAACCAAAACAAATGCGTTAAACAAATTCGTACACGTTATTTATCAATTTAACTCTAGAATTAAAGGATATACAACGAGAAACAACGTTTGACAACCTTTAAACAGTTTTAATAACTATCTCAAAAATTATCGCTCTGATGCAAACAACTGATGAGTTATCTACTTAAATTTAATGAACAAAACGACTTACGTATTTTAAACATGCTAACCTTTAGCCCGGTAAGCAAATTAAAAAAAAACGCAATATGTAGGCTACACGAGAACGGAGACGTTGAGTAACCAAAACAAATGCGTTAAACAAATTCGTACACGTTATTTATCAATTTAACTCTAGAATTAAAGGATATACAACGAGAAACAACGTTTGACAACCTTTAAACAGTTTTAATAACTATCTCAAAAATGATCGCTCTGATGCAAACAACTGATGAGTTATCTACTTAAATATGATGAACAAAACGACTTACGTATTTTAAACATGCTAACCTTTAGCCCGGTAAGCAAATTAAAAAAAAACGCAATATGTAGGCTACACGAGAACGGAGACGTCGAGTAACCAAAGCAAATGCGTTAAACAAATTCGTACACGTTATTTATCAATTTAACTCTAGAATTAAAGGATATACAACGAGAAACAACGTTTGACAACCTTTAAACAGTTTTAATAACTATCTCAAAAATTATCGCTCTGATGCAAACAACTGATGAGTTATCTACTTAAATTTGATGAACAAAACGACTTACGTATTTTAAACATGCTAACCTTTAGCCCGGTAAGCAAGTTAAAAAAAAAACGCAATATGTAGGCTACACGAGAACGGAGACGTCGAGTAACCAAAACAAATGCGTTAAACAAATTCGTACACGTTATTTATCAATTTAACTCTAGATTTAAAGAATATACAACGAGAAACAACGTTTGACAACCTTTAAACAGTTTTAATAACTATCTCAAAAATTATCGCTCTGATGCAAACAACTGATGAGTTATCTACTTAAATATGATGAACAAAACGACTTACGTATTTTAAACATGCTAACCTTTAGCCCGGTAAGCAAATTAAAAAAAAAACGCAATATGTAGGCTACACGAGAACGGAGACGTCGAGTAACCAAAACAAATGCGTTAAACAAATTCGTACACGTTATTTATCAATTTAACTCTAGAATTAAAGGATATACAACGAGAAACAACGTTTGACAACCTTTAAACAGTTTTAATAACTATCTCAAAAATTATCGCTCTGATGCAAACAACTGATGAGTTATCTACTTAAATTTGTTGAACAAAACGACTTACGTATTTTAAGCATGCTAACCTTTAGCCCGGTAAGCAAATTAAAAAAAAAACGCAATATGTAGGCTACACGAGAACGGAGACGTCGAGTAACCAAAACAAATGCGTTAAACAAATTCGTACACGTTATTTATCAATTTAACTCTAGAATTAAAGGATATACAACGAGAAAGAACGTTTGACAACCTTTAAACAGTTTTAATAACTATCTCAAAAATTATCGCTCTGATGCAAACAACTGATGAGTTATCTACTTAAATATGATGAACAAAACGACTTACGTATTTTAAACATGCTAACCTTTAGCCCGGGAAGCAAATTAAAAAAAAAACGCAATATGTAGGCTACACGAGAACGGAGACGTCGAGTAACCAAAACAAATGCGTTAAACAAATTCGTACACGTTATTTATCAATTTAACTCTAGAATTAAAGGATATACAACGAGAAACAACGTTTGACAACCTTTAAACAGTTTTAATAACTATCTCAAAAATTATCGCTCTGATGCAAACAACTGATGAGTTATCTACTTAAATATGATGAACAAAACGACTTACGTATTTTAAACATGCTAACCTTTAGCCCGGTAAGCAAATTAAAAAAAAACGCAATATGTAGGCTACACGAGAACGGAGACGTCGAGTAACCAAAACAAATGCGTTAAACAAATTCGTACACGTTATTTATCAATTTAACTCTAGAATTAAAGGATATACAACGAGAAACAACGTTTGACAACCTTTAAACAGTTTTAATAACTATCTCAAAAATTATCGCTCTGATGCAAACAACTGATGAGTTATCTACTTAAATATGATGAACAAAACGACTTACGTATTTTAAACATGCTAACCTTTAGCCCGGTAAGCAAATTAAAAAAAAAACGCAATATGTAGGCTACACGAGAACGGAGACGTCGAGTAACCAAAACAAATGCGTTAAACAAATTCGTACACGTTATTTATCAATTTAACTCTTGAATTAAAGGATATACAACGAGAAACAACGTTTGACAACCTTTAAACAGTTTTAATAACTATCTCAAAAATTATCGCTCTGATGCAAACAACTGATGAGTTATCTACTTAAATTTAATGAACAAAACGACTTACGTATTTTAAACATGCTAACCTTTAGCCCGGTAAGCAAATTAAAAAAAAAAACGCAATATGTAGGCTACACGAGAACGGAGACGTCGAGTAACCAAAACAAATGCGTTAAACAAATTCGTACACGTTATTTATCAATTTAACTCTAGAATTAAAGGATATACAACGAGAAACAACGTTTGACAACCTTTAAACAGTTTTAATAACTATCTCAAAAATGATCGCTCTGATGCAAACAACTGATGAGTTATCTACTTAAATTTGTTGAACAAAACGACTTACGTATTTTAAACATGCTAACCTTTAGCCCGGTAAGCAAATTAAAAAAAAAACGCAATATGTAGGCTACACGAGAACGGAGACGTCGAGTAACCAAAACAAATGCGTTAAACAAATTCGTACACGTTATTTATCAATTTAACTCTAGAATTAAAGGATATACAACGAGAAACAACGTTTGACAACCTTTAAACAGTTTTAATAACTATCTCAAAAATTATGGCTCTGATGCAAACAACTGATGAGTTATCTACTTAGATTTGATGAACAAAACGACTTACGTATTTTAAACATGCTAACCTTCAGCCCGGTAAGCAAATTAAAAAAAAAACGCATTATGTAGGCTACACGAGAACGGAGACGTCGAGTAACCAAAACAAATGCGTTAAACAAATTCGTACACGTTATTTATCAATTTAACTCTAGAATTAAAGGATATACAACGAGAAACAACGTTTGACAACCTTTAAACAGTTTTAATAACTATCTCAAAAATTATCGCTCTGATGCAAACAACTGATGAGTTATCTACTTAAATATGATGAACAAAACGACTTACGTATTTTAAACATGCTAACCTTTAGCCCGGTAAGCAAATTAAAAAAAGACGCAATATGTAGGCTACACGAGAACGGAGACGTCGAGTAACCAAAACAAATGCGTTAAACAAATTCGTACACGTTATTTATCAATTTAACTCTAGAATTAAAGGATATACAACGAGAAACAACGTTTGACAACCTTTAAACAGTTTTAATAACTATCTCAAAAATTATCGCTCTGATGCAAACAACTGATGAGTTATCTACTTAAATTTGATGTACAAAACGACTTACGTATTTTAAACATGCTAACCTTTAGCCCGGTAAGCAAATTAAAAAAAAAACGCAATATGTAGGCTACACGAGAACGGAGACGTCGAGTAACCAAAACAAATGCGTTAAACAAATTCGTACACGTTATTTATCAATTTAACTCTAGAATTAAAGGATATACAACGAGAAACAACGTTTGACAACCTTTAAACAGTTTTAATAACTATCTCAAAAATTGTCGCTCTGATGCAAACAACTGATGAGTTATATACTTAAATTTGATGAACAAAACGACTTACGTATTTTAAACATGCTAACCTTTAGCCCGGTAAGCAAATTAAAAAAAAACGCAATATGTAGGCTACACGAGAACGGAGACGTCGAGTAACCAAAACAAATGCGTTAAACAAATTCGTACACGTTATTTATCAATTTAACTCTAGAATTAAAGGATATACAACGAGAAACAACGTTTGACAACCTTTAAATAGTTTTAATAACTATCTCAAAAATTGTCGCTCTGATGCAAACAACTGATGAGTTATCTACTCACATTTGTTGAACAAAACAACTTACGTATTTTAAACATGCTAACCTTTAGCCCGGTAAGAAAATTAAAAAAAAAACGCAATATGTAGGCTACACGAGAACGGAGACGTCGAGTAACCAAAACAAATGCGTTAAACAAATTCGTACAAGTTATTTATCAATTTAACTCTAGAATTAAAGGATATACAACGAGAAACAACGTTTGACAACCTTTAAACAGTTTTAATAACTATCTCAAAAACTATCGCTCTGATGCAAACAACTGATGAGTTATCTACTTAAATTTGATGAACAAAACGACTTACGTATTTTAAACACGCTAACCTTTAGCCCGGTAAGCAAATTAAAAAAAAACGCAATATGTAGGCTACACGAGAACGGAGACGTCGAGTAACCAAAACAAATGCGTTAAACAAATTCGTACACGTTATTTATCAATTTAACTCTAGAATTAAAGGATATACAACGAGAAACAACGTTTGACAACCTTTAAACAGTTTTAATAACTATCTCAAAAATTATCGCTCTGATGCAAACAACTGATGAGTTATCTACTTAAATATGATGAACAAAACGACTTACGTATTTTAAACATGCTAACCTTTAGCCCGGTAAGCAAATTAAAAAAAAAACGCAATATGTAGGCTACACGAGAACGGAGACGTCGAGTAACCAAAACAAATGCGTTAAACAAATTCTTACACGTTATTTATCAATTTAACTCTAGAATTAAAGGATATACAACGAGAAACAACGTTTGACAACCTTTAAACAGTTTTAATAACTATCTCAAAAATTATCGCTCTGATGCAAACAACTGATGAGTTATCTACTTAAATATGATGAACAAAACGACTTACGTATTTTAAACATGCTAACCTTTAGCCCGGTAAGCAAATTAAAAAAAAAACGCAATATGTAGGCTACACGAGAACGGAGACGTCGAGTAACCAAAACAAATGCGTTAAACAAATTCGTACACGTTATTTATCAATTTAACTCTAGAATTAAAGGATATACAACGAGAAACAACGTTTGACAACCTTTAAACAGTTTTAATAACTATCTCAAAAATTATCGCTCTGATGCAAACAAATGATGAGTTATCTACTTAAATTTGATGAACAAAACGACTTACGTATTTTAAACATGCTAACCTTTAGCCCGGTAAGCAAATTAAAAAAAAAACGCAATATGTAGGCTACACGAGAACGGAGACGTCGAGTAACCAAAACAAATGCGTTAAACAAATTCGTACACGTTATTTATCAATTTAACTCTAGAATTAAAGGATATACAACGAGAAACAACGTTTGACAACCTTTAAACAGTTTTAATAACTATCTAAAAATTATCGCTCTGATGCAAACAACTGATGAGTTATCTACTTAAATTTGATGAACAAAACGACTTACGTATTTTAAACATGCTAACCTTTAGCCCGGTAAGCAAATTAAAAAAAAAACGCAATATGTAGGCTACACGAGAACGGAGACGTCGAGTAACCAAAACAAATGCGTTAAACAAATTCGTACACGTTATTTATCAATTTAACTCTAGAATTTAAGGATATACAACGAGAAACAACGTTTGACAACCTTTAAACAGTTTTAATAACTATCTCAAAAATTATCGCTCTGATGCAAACAACTGATGAGTTATCTACTTAAATTTGATGAACAAAACGACTTACGTATTTTAAACATGCTAACCTTTAGCCCGGTAAGCAAATTAAAAAAAAAACGCAATATGTAGGCTACACGAGAACGGAGACGTCGAGTAACCAAAACAAATGCGTTAAACAAATTCGTACACGTTATTTATCAATTTAACTCTAGAATTAAAGGATATACAACGAGAAACAACGTTTGACAACCTTTAAACAGTTTTAATAACTATCTCAAAAATTGTCGCTCTGATGCAAACAACTGATGAGTTATCTACTTAAATTTGATGAACAAAACGACTTACGTATTTTAAACATGCTAACCTTTAGCCCGGTAAGCAAATTAAAAAAAAAACGCAATATGTAGGCTACACGAGAACGGAGACGTCGAGTAAACAAAACAAATGCGTTAAACAAATTCGTACACGTTATTTATCAATTTAACTCTAGAATTAAAGGATATAAAATGAAAAACAACGTTTGACAAACTTTAAACAGTTTTAATAACTATCTCAAAAATTATCGCTCTGATGCAAACAACTGATGAGTTATCTACTTAAATATGATGAACAAAACGACTTACGTATTTTAAACATGCTAACCTTTAGCCCGGTAAGCAAATTAAAAAAAAAACGCAATATGTAGGCTACACGAGAACGGAGACGTCGAGTAACCAAAACAAATGCGTTAAACAAATTCGTACACGTTATTTATCAATTTAACTCTAGAATTAAAGGATATACAACGAGAAACAACGTTTGACAACCTTTAAACAGTTTTAATAACTATCTCAAAAATTGTCGCTCTGATGCAAACAACTGATGAGTTATCTACTTAAATTTGATGAACAAAACGACTTACGTATTTTAAACATGCTAACCTTTAGCCCGGTAAGCAAATTAAAAAAAAAACGCAATATGTAGGCTACACTAGAACGGTGACGTCGAGTAACCACAACAAATGCGTTAAACAAATTCGTACACGTTATTTATCAATTTAACTCTAGAATTAAAGGATATACAACGAGAAACAACGTTTGACAACCTTTAAATAACTATCTCAAAAATTATCGCTGTGATGCAAACAACTGATGAGTTATCTACTTAAATTTGTTGAACAAAACGACTTACGTATTTTAAACATGCTAACCTTTAGCCCGGTAAGCAAATTAAAAAAAAAAACGCAATATGTAGGCTACACAAGAACGGAGACGTCGAGTAACCAAAACAAATGCGTTAAACAAATTCGTACACGTTATTTATCAATTTAACTCTAGAATTAAAGGATATACAACGAGAAACAACGTTTGACAACCTTTAAACAGTTTTAATAACTATCTCAAAAATTATCGCTCTGATGCAAACAACTGATGAGTTATCTACTTAAATTTGTTGAACAAAACGACTTACGTATTTTAAGCATGCTAACCTTTAGCCCGGTAAGCAAATTAAAAAAAAAAACGCAATATGTAGGCTACACGAGAACGGAGACGTCGAGTAACCAAAACAAATGCGTTAAACAAATTCGTACACGTTATTTATCAATTTAACTCTAGAATTAAAGGATATACAACGAGAAACAACGTTTGACAAACTTTAAACAGTTTTAATAACTATCTCAAAAATTATCGCTCTGATGCAAACAACTGATGAGTTATCTACTTAAATATGATGAACAAAACGACTTACGTATTTTAAACATGCTAACCTTTAGCCCGGTAAGCAAATTAAAAAAAAAACGCAATATGTAGGCTACACGAGAACGGAGACGTCGAGTAACCAAAACAATTGCGTTAAACAAATTCGTACACGTTATTTATCAATTTAACTCTAGAATTAAAGGATATACAACGAGAAACAACGTTTGACAACCTTTAAACAGTTTTAATAACTATCTCAAAAATTATCGCTCTGATGCAAACAACTGATGAGTTATCTACTTAAATTTGATGAACAAAACGACTTACGTATTTTAAACATGCTAACCTTTAGCCCGGTAAGCAAATTAAAAAAAAAACGCAATATGTAGGCTACACGAGAACGGAGACGTCGAGTAACCAAAACAAATGCGTTAAACAAATTCGTACACGTTATTTATCAATTTAACTCTAGAATTAAAGGATATACAACGAGAAACAACGTTTGACAACCTTTAAACAGTTTTAATAACTATCTCAAAAATTATCGCTCTGATGCAAACAACTGATGAGTTATCTACTTAAATATGATGAACAAAACGACTTACGTATTTTAAACATGCTAACCTTTAGCCCGGTAAGCAAATTAAAAAAAAACGCAATATGTAGGCTACACGAGAACGGAGACGTCGAGTAACCAAAACAAATGCGTTAAACAAATTCGTACACGTTATTTATCAATTTAACTCTAGAATTAAAGGATATACAACGAGAAACAACGTTTGACAACCTTTAAACAGTTTTAATAACTATCTCAAAAATTATCGCTCTGATGCAAACAACTGATGAGTTATCTACTTAAATTTGATGAACAAAACGACTTACGTATTTTAAACATGCTAACCTTTAGCCCGGTAAGCAAATTAAAAAAAAAACGCAATATGTAGGCTACACGAGAACGGAGACGTCGAGTAACCAAAACAAATGCGTTAAACAAATTCGTACACGTTATTTATCAATTTAACTCTAGAATTAAAGGATATACAACGAGAAACAACGTTTGACAACCTTTAAACAGTTTTAATAACTATCTCAAAAATTATCGCTCTGATGCAAACAACTGATGAGTTATCTACTTAAATATGATGAACAAAACGACTTACGTATTTTAAACATGCTAACCTTTAGCCCGGTAAGCAAATTAAAAAAAAAACGCAATATGTTGGCTACACGAGAACGGAGACGTCGAGTAACCAAAACCAATGCGTTAAACAAATTCGTACACGTTATTTATCAATTTAACTCTAGAATTAAAGGATATACAACGAGAAACAACGTTTGACAACCTTTAAACAGTTTTAATAACTATCTCAAAAATTATCGCTCTGATGCAAACATCTGATGAGTTATCTACTTAAATTTGATGAACAAAACGACTTACGTATTTTAAACATGCTAACCTTTAGCCCGGTAAGCAAATTAAAAAAAAAACGCAATATGTAGGCTACACGAGAACGGAGACGTCGAGTAACCAAAACAAATGCGTTAAACAAATTCGTACACGTTATTTATCAATTTAACTCTAGAATTAAAGGATATACAACGAGAAACAACGTTTGACAACCTTTAAACAGTTTTAATAACTATCTCAAAAATTATCGCTCTGATGCAAACAACTGATGAGTTATCTACTTAAATATGATGAACAAAACGACTTACGTATTTTAAACATGCTAACCTTTAGCCCGGTAAGCAAATTAAAAAAAAAACGCAATATGTAGGCTACACGAGAACGGAGACGTCGAGTAACCAAAACAAATGCGTTAAACAAATTCGTACACGTTATTTATCAATTTAACTCTAGAATTAAAGGATATACAACGAGAAACAACGTTTGACAACCTTTAAACAGTTTTAATAACTATCTCAAAAATTATCGCTCTGATGCAAACAACTGATGAGTTATCTACTTAAATATGATGAACAAAACGACTTACGTATTTTAAACATGCTAACCTTTAGCCCGGTAAGTAAATTAAAAAAAAAACGCAATATGTAGGCTACACGAGAACGGAGACGTCGAGTAACCAAAACAAATGCGTTAAACAAATTCGTACACGTTATTTATCAATTTAACTCTAGAATTAAAGGATATACAACGAGAAACAACGTTTGACAACCTTTAAACAGTTTTAATAACTATCTCATAAATTATCGCTCTGATGCAAACAACTGATGAGTTATCTACTTAAATTTGATGAACAAAACGACTTACGTATTTTAAACATGCTAACTTTTAGCCCGGTAAGCAAATTAAAAAAAAAACGCAATATGTAGGCTACACGAGAACGGAGACGTCGAGTAACCAAAACAAATGCGTTAAACAAATTCGTACACGTTATTTATCAATTTAACTCTAGAATTAAAGGATATACAACGAGAAACAACGTTTGACAACCTTTAAACAGTTTTAATAACTATCTCAAAAATTATCGCTCTGATGCAAACAACTGATGAGTTATCTACTTAAATATGATGAACAAAACGACTTACGTATTTTAAACATGCTAACCTTTAGCCCGGTAAGCAAATTAAAAAAAAAACGCAATATGTAGGCTACACGAGAACGGAGACGTCGAGTAACCAAAACAAATGCGTTAAACAAATTCGTACACGTTATTTATCAATTTAACTCTAGAATTAAAGGATATACAACGAGAAACAACGTTTGACAACCTTTAAACAGTTTTAATAACTATCTCAAAAATTATCGCTCTGATGCAAACAACTGATGAGGTATCTACTTAAATTTGATGAACAAAACGACTTACGTATTTTAAACATGCTAACCTTTAGCCCGGTAAGCAAATTAAAAAAAAACGCAATATGTAGGCTACACGAGAACGGAGACGTCGAGTAACCAAAACAAATGCGTTAAACAAATTCGTACACGTTATTTATCAATTTAACTCTAGAATTAAAGGATATACAACGAGAAACAACGTTTGACAACCTTTAAACAGTTTTAATAACTATCTCAAAAATTGTCGCTCTGATGCAAACAACTGATGAGTTATCTACTTAAATTTGTTGAACAAAACGACTTACGTATTTTAAGCATGCTAACCTTTAGCCCGGTAAGCAAATTAAAAAAAAACGCAATATGTAGGCTACACGAGAACGGAGACGTCGAGTAACCAAAACAAATGCGTTAAACAAATTCGTACACGTTATTTATTAATTTAACTCTAGAATTAAAGGATATACAACGAGAAACAACGTTTGACAACATTTAAACAGTTTTAATAACTATCTCAAAAATTGTCGCTCTGATGCAAACAACTGATGAGTTATCTACTTAAATTTGTTGAACAAAACGACTTACGTATTTTAAGCATGCTAACCTTTAGCCCGGTAAGCAAATTAAAAAAAAAAACGCAATATGTAGGCTACACGAGAACGGAGACGTCGAGTAACCAAAACAAATGCGTTAAACAAATTCGTACACGTTATTTATCAATTTAACTCTAGAATTAAAGGATATACAACGAGAAACAACGTTTGACAACCTTTAAATAGGTTTAATAACTATCTCAAAAATTATCGCTCTGATGCAAACAGCTGATGAGTTATCTACTTAAATTTGATGAACAAAACGACTTACGTATTTTAAACATGCTAACCTTTAGCCCGGTAAGCAAATTAAAAAAAAAACGCAATATGTAGGCTACACGAGAACGGAGACGTCGAGTAACCAAAACAAATGCGTTAAACAAATTCGTACACGTTATTTATCAATTTAACTCTAGAATTAAAGGATATACAACGAGAAACAACGTTTGACAACCTTTAAACAGTTTTAATAAC
This sequence comes from Eurosta solidaginis, assembly GCF_040869045.1. Classification (NCBI taxonomy): domain Eukaryota; kingdom Metazoa; phylum Arthropoda; class Insecta; order Diptera; family Tephritidae; genus Eurosta; species Eurosta solidaginis. The sequence goes on from NW_027136953.1 coordinate 38,390, forward strand.
TATCTCAAAAATTATCGCTCTGATGCAAACAAATGATGAGTTATCTACTTAAATTTGATGAACAAAACGACTTACGTATTTTAAACATGCTAACCTTTAGCCCGGTAAGCAAATTAAAAAAAAAACGCAATATGTAGGCTACACGAGAACGGAGACGTCGAGTAACCAAAACAAATGCGTTAAACAAATTCGTACACGTTATTTATCAATTTAACTCTAGAATTAAAGGATATACAACGAGAAACAACGTTTGACAACCTTTAAACAGTTTTAATAACTATCTAAAAATTATCGCTCTGATGCAAACAACTGATGAGTTATCTACTTAAATTTGATGAACAAAACGACTTACGTATTTTAAACATGCTAACCTTTAGCCCGGTACGCAAATTAAAAAAAAAAACGCAATATGTAGGCTACACGAGAACGGAGACGTCGAGTAACCAAAACAAATGCGTTAAACAAATTCGTACACGTTATTTATCAATTTAACTCTAGAATTTAAGGATATACAACGAGAAACAACGTTTGACAACCTTTAAACAGTTTTAATAACTATCTCAAAAATTATCGCTCTGATGCAAACAACTGATGAGTTATCTACTTAAATTTGATGAACAAAACGACTTACGTATTTTAAACATGCTAACCTTTAGCCCGGTAAGCAAATTAAAAAAAAAACGCAATATGTAGGCTACACGAGAACGGAGACGTCGAGTAACCAAAACAAATGCGTTAAACAAATTCGTACACGTTATTTATCAATTTAACTCTAGAATTAAAGGATATACAACGAGAAACAACGTTTGACAACCTTTAAACAGTTTTAATAACTATCTCAAAAATTGTCGCTCTGATGCAAACAACTGATGAGTTATCTACTTAAATTTGATGAACAAAACGACTTACGTATTTTAAACATGCTAACCTTTAGCCCGGTAAGCAAATTAAAAAAAAAACGCAATATGTAGGCTACACGAGAACGGAGACGTCGAGTAACCAAAACAAATGCGTTAAACAAATTCGTACACGTTATTTATCAATTTAACTCTAGAATTAAAGGATATAAAATGAAAAACAACGTTTGACAAACTTTAAACAGTTTTAATAACTATCTCAAAAATTATCGCTCTGATGCAAACAACTGATGAGTTATCTACTTAAATATGATGAACAAAACGACTTACGTATTTTAAACATGCTAACCTTTAGCCCGGTAAGCAAATTTAAAAAAAAACGCAATATGTAGGCTACACGAGAACGGAGACGTCGAGTAACCAAAACAAATGCGTTAAACAAATTCGTACACGTTATTTATCAATTTAACTCTAGAATTAAAGGATATACAACGAGAAACAACGTTTGACAACCTTTAAACAGTTTTAATAACTATCTCAAAAATTGTCGCTCTGATGCAAACAACTGATGAGTTATCTACTTAAATTTGATGAACAAAACGACTTACGTATTTTAAACATGCTAACCTTTAGCCCGGTAAGCAAATTAAAAAAAAAACGCAATATGTAGGCTACACGAGAACGGTGACGTCGAGTAACCACAACAAATGCGTTTAACAAATTCGTACACGTTATTTATCAATTTAACTCTAGAATTAAAGGATATACAACGAGAAACAACGTTTGACAACCTTTAAACAGTTTTAATAACTATCTCAAAAATTATCGCTGTGATGCAAACAACTGATGAGTTATCTACTTAAATTTGTTGAACAAAACGACTTACGTATTTTAAACATGCTAACCTTTAGCCCGGTAAGCAAATTAAAAAAAAAACGCAATATGTAGGCTACACGAGAACGGAGACGTCGAGTAACCAAAACAAATGCGTTAAACAAATTCGTACACGTTATTTATCAATTTAACTCTAGAATTAAACGATATACAACGAGAAACAACGTTTGACAACCTTTAAACAGTTTTAATAACTATCTCAAAAATTATCGCTCTGATGCAAACAACTGATGAGTTATCTACTTAAATTTGTTGAACAAAACGACTTACGTATTTTAAGCATGCTAACCTTTAGCCCGGTAAGCAAATTAAAAAAAAAAACGCAATATGTAAGCTACACGAGAACGGAGACGTCGAGTAACCAAAACAAATGCGTTAAACAAATTCGTACACGTTATTTATCAATTTAACTCTAGAATTAAAGGATATACAACGAGAAACAACGTTTGACAAACTTTAAACAGTTTTAATAACTATCTCAAAAATTATCGCTCTGATGCAAACAACTGATGAGTTATCTACTCAAATATGATGAACAAAACGACTTACGTATTTTAAACATGCTAACCTTTAGCCCGGTAAGCAAATTAAAAAAAAAACGCAATATGTAGGCTACACGAGAACGGAGACGTCGAGTAACCAAAACAATTGCGTTAAACAAATTCGTACACGTTATTTATCAATTTAACTCTAGAATTAAAGGATATACAACGAGAAACAACGTTTGACAACCTTTAAACAGTTTTAATAACTATCTCAAAAATTATCGCTCTGATGCAAACAACTGATGAGTTATCTACTTAAATTTGATGAACAAAACGACTTACGTATTTTAAACATGCTAACCTTTAGCCCGGTAAGCAAATTAAAAAAAAAAACGCAATATGTAGGCTACACGAGAACGGAGACGTCGAGTAACCAAAACAAATGCGTTAAACAAATTCGTACACGTTATTTATCAATTTAACTCTAGAATTAAAGGATATACAACGAGAAACAACGTTTGACAACCTTTAAACAGTTTTAATAACTATCTCAAAAATTATCGCTCTGATGCAAACAACTGATGAGTTATCTACTTAAATATGATGAACAAAACGACTTACGTATTTTAAACATGCTAACCTTTAGCCCGGTAAGCAAATTAAAAAAAAACGCAATATGTAGGCTACACGAGAACGGAGACGTCGAGTAACCAAAACAAATGCGTTAAACAAATTCGTACACGTTATTTATCAATTTAACTCTAGAATTAAAGGATATACAACGAGAAACAACGTTTGACAACCTTTAAACAGTTTTAATAACTATCTCAAAAATTATCGCTCTGATGCAAACAACTGATTAGTTATCTACTTAAATTTGATGAACAAAACGACTTACGTATTTTAAACATGCTAACCTTTAGCCCGGTAAGCAAATTAAAAAAAAAAACGCAATATGTAGGCTACACGAGAACGGAGACGTCGAGTAACCAAAACAAATGCGTTAAACAAATTCGTACACGTTATTTATCAATTTAACTCTAGAATTAAAGGATATACAACTAGAAACAACGTTTGACAACCTTTAAACAGTTTTAATAACTATCTCAAAAATTATCGCTCTGATGCAAACAACTGATGAGTTATCTACTTAAATATGATGAACAAAACGACTTACGTATTTTAAACATGCTAACCTTTAGCCCGGTAAGCAAATTAAAAAAAAAACGCAATATGTAGGCTACACGAGAACGGAGACGTCGAGTAACCAAAACAAATGCGTTAAACAAATTCGTACACGTTATTTATCAATTTAACTCTAGAATTAAAGGATATACTACGAGAAACAACGTTTGACAACCTTTAAACAGTTTTAATAACTATCTCAAAAATTATCGCTCTGATGCAAACAACTGATGAGTTATCTACTTAAATTTGATGAACAAAACGACTTACGTATTTTAAACATGCTAACCTTTAGCCCGGTAAGCAAATTAAAAAAAAAAAACGCAATATGTAGGCTACACGAGAACGGAGACGTCGAGTAACCAAAACAAATGCGTTAAACAAATTCGTACACGTTATTTATCAATTTAACTCTAGAATTAAAGGATATACAACGAGAAACAACGTTTGACAACCTTTAAACAGTTTTAATAACTATCTCAAAAATTATCGCTCTGATGCAAACAACTGATGAGTTATCTACTTAAATATGATGAACAAAACGACTTACGTATTTTAAACATGCTAACCTTTAGCCCGGTAAGCAAATTAAAAAAAAAAACGCAATATGTAGGCTACACGAGAACGGAGACGTCGAGTAACCAAAACAAATTCGTTAAACAAATTCGTACACGTTATTTATCAATTTAACTCTAGAATTAAAGGATATACAACGAGAAACAACGTTTGACAACCTTTAAACAGTTTTAATAACTATCTCAAAAATTATCGCTCTGATGCAAACAACTGATGAGTTATCTACTTAAATATGATGAACAAAACGACTTACGTATTTTAAACATGCTAACCTTTAGCCCGGTAAGTAAATTAAAAAAAAAACGCAATATGTAGGCTACACGAGAACGGAGACGTCGAGTAACCAAAACAAATGCGTTAAACAAATTCGTACACGTTATTTATCAATTTAACTCTAGAATTAAAGGATATACAACGAGAAACAACGTTTGACAACCTTTAAACAGTTTTAATAACTATCTCATAAATTATCGCTCTGATGCAAACAACTGATGAGTTATCTACTTAAATTTGATGAACAAAACGACTTACGTATTTTAAACATGCTAACTTTTAGCCCGGTAAGCAAATTAAAAAAAAAAACGCAATATGTAGGCTACACGAGAACGGAGACGTCGAGTAACCAAAACAAATGCGTTAAACAAATTCGTACACGTTATTTATCAATTTAACTCTAGAATTAAAGGATATACAACGAGAAACAACGTTTGACAACCTTTAAACAGTTTTAATAACTATCTCAAAAATTATCGCTCTGATGCAAACAACTGATGAGTTATCTACTTAAATATGATGAACAAAACGACTTACGTATTTTAAACATGCTAACCTTTAGCCCGGTAAGCAAATTAAAAAAAAAAACGCAATATGTAGGCTACACGAGAACGGAGACGTCGAGTAACCAAAACAAATGCGTTAAACAAATTCGTACACGTTATTTATCAATTTAACTCTAGAATTAAAGGATATACAACGAGAAACAACGTTTGACAACCTTTAAACAGTTTTAATAACTATCTCAAAAATTATCGCTCTGATGCAAACAACTGATGAGTTATCTACTTAAATTTGATGAACAAAACGACTTACGTATTTTAAACATGCTAACCTTTAGCCCGGTAAGCAAATTAAAAAAAAAACGCAATATGTAGGCTACACGAGAACGGAGACGTCGAGTAACCAAAACAAATGCGTTAAACAAATTCGTACACGTTATTTATCAATTTAACTCTAGAATTAAAGGATATACAACGAGAAACAACGTTTGACAACCTTTAAACAGTTTTAATAACTATCTCAAAAATTGTCGCTCTGATGCAAACAACTGATGAGTTATCTACTTAAATTTGTTGAACAAAACGACTTACGTATTTTAAGCATGCTAACCTTTAGCCCGGTAAGCAAATTAAAAAAAAAACGCAATATGTAGGCTACACGAGAACGGAGACGTCGAGTAACCAAAACAAATGCGTTAAACAAATTCGCACACGTTATTTATTAATTTAACTCTAGAATTAAAGGATATACAACGAGAAACAACGTTTGACAACATTTAAACAGTTTTAATAACTATCTCAAAAATTGTCGCTCTGATGCAAACAACTGATGAGTTATCTACTTAAATTTGTTGAACAAAACGACTTACGTATTTTAAGCATGCTAACCTTTAGCCCGGTAAGCAAATTAAAAAAAAAACGCAATATGTAGGCTACACGAGAACGGAGACGTCGAGTAACCAAAACAAATGCGTTAAACAAATTCGTACACGTTATTTATCAATTTAACTCTAGAATTAAAGGATATACAACGAGAAACAAAGTTTGACAACCTTTAAACAGTTTTAATAACTATCTCAAAAATTATCGCTCTGATGCAAACAACTGATGAGTTATCTACTTAAATTTGATGAACAAAACGACTTACGTATTTTAAACATGCTAACCTTTAGCCCGGTAAGCAAATTAAAAAAAAAAACGCAATATGTAGGCTACACGAGAACGGAGACGTCGAGTAACCAAAACAAATGCGTTAAAACAAATTCGTACACGTTATTTATCAATTTAACTCTAGAATTAAAGGATATACAACGAGAAACAACGTTTGACAACCTTTAAATAGGTTTAATAACTATCTCAAAAATTATCGCTCTGATGCAAACAGCTGATGAGTTATCTACTTAAATTTGATGAACAAAACGACTTACGTATTTTAAACATGCTAACCTTTAGCCCGGTAAGCAAATTAAAAAAAAAACGCAATATGTAGGCTACACGAGAACGGAGACGTCGAGTAACCAAAACAAATGCGTTAAACAAATTCGTACACGTTATTTATCAATTTAACTCTAGAATTAAAGGATATACAACGAGAAACAACGTTTGACAACCTTTAAACAGTTTTAATAACTATCTCAAAAATTGTCGCTCTGATGCAAACAACTGATGAGTTATCTACTTAAATTTGTTGAACAAAACGACTTACGTATTTTAAACATGCTAACCTTTAGCCCGGTAAGCAAATTAAAAAAAAAAAACGCAATATGTAGGCTACACGAGAACGGAGACGTCGAGTAACCAAAACAAATGCGTTAAACAAATTCGTACACGTTATTTATCAATTTAACTCTAGAATTAAAGGATATACAACGAGAAACAACGTTTGACAACCTTTAAACAGTTTTAATAACTATCTCAAAAATTATCGCTCTGATGCAAACAACTGATGAGTTATCTACTTAAATTTGTTGAACAAAAACGACTTACGTATTTTAAGCATGCTAACCTTTAGCCCGGTAAGCAAATTAAAAAAAAAAAACGCAATATGTAGGCTACACGAGAACGGAGACGTCGAGTAACCAAAACAAATGCGTTATACAAATTCGTACACGTTATTTATCAATTTAACTCTAGAATTAAAGGATATACAACGAGAAACAACGTTTGACAACCTTTAAACAGTTTTAATAACTATCTCAAAAATTATCGCTCTGATGCGAACAACTGATGAGTTATCTACTTAAATATGATGAACAAAACGACTTACGTATTTTAAACATGCTAACCTTTAGCCCGGTAAGCAAATTAAAAAAAAAAACCCAATATGTAGGCTACACGAGAACGGAGACGTCGAGTAACCAAAACAAATGCGTTAAACAAATTCGTACACGTTATTTATCAATTTAACTCTAGAATTAAAGGATATACAACGAGAAACAACGTTTGACAACCTTTAAACAGTTTTTATTAACTATCTCAAAAATTATCGCTCTGATGCAAACAACTGATGAGTTATCTACTTAAATTTGATGAACAAAACGACTTACGTATTTTAAACATGCTAACCTTTAGCCCGGTAAGCAAATTAAAAAAAAAAACGCAATATGTAGGCTACACGAGAACGGAGACGTCGAGTAACCAAAACAAATGCGTTAAACAAATTCGTACACGTTATTTATCAATTTAACTCTAGAATTAAAGGATATACAACGAGAAACAACGTTTGACAACCTTTAAACAGTTTTAATAACTATCTCAAAAATTATCGCTCTGATGCAAACAACTGATGAGTTATCTACTTAAATATGATGAACAAAACGACTTACGTATTTTAAACATGCTAACCTTTAGCCCGGTAAGCAAATTAAAAAAAAAACGCAATATGTAGGCTACACGAGAACGGAGGACGTCGAGTAACCAAAACAAAATGCGTTAAACAAATTCGTACACGTTATTTATCAATTTAACTCTAGAATTAAAGGATATACAACGAGAAACAACGTTTGACAACCTAACAGTTTTAATAACTATCTCAAAAATTATCGCTCTGATGCAAACAACTGATGAGTTATCTACTTAAATTTGATGAACAAAACGACTTACGTATTTTAAACATGCTAACCTTTATCCTGGTAAGCAAATTAAAAAAAAAAACGCAATATGTAGGCTACACGAGAACGGAGACGTCGAGTAACCAAAACAAATGCGTTAAACAAATTCGTACACGTTATTTATCAATTTAACTCTAGAATTAAAGGATATACAACGAGAAACAACGTTTGACAACCTTTAAACAGTTTTAATAACTATCTCAAAAATTATCGCTCTGATGCAAACAACTGATGAGTTATCTACTTAAATATGATGAACAAAACGACTTACGTATTTTAAACATGCTAACCTTTAGCCCGGTAAGCAAATTAAAAAAAAAACGCAATATGTAGGCTACACGAGAACGGAGACGTCGAGTAACCAAAACAAATGCGTTAAACAAATTCGTACACGTTATTTATCAATTTAACTCTAGAATTAAAGGATATACAACGAGAAACAACGTTTGACAAACCTTTAAACAGTTTTAATAACTATCTCAAAAATTATCGCTCTGATGCAAACAACTGATGAGTTATCTACTTAAATTTGATGAACAAAACGACTTACGTATTTTAAACATGCTAACCTTTAGCCCGGTAAGCAAATTAAAAAAAAAACGCAATATGTAGGCTACACGAGAACGGAGACGTCGAGTAACCAAAACAAATGCGTTAAACAAATTCGTACACGTTATTTATCAATTTAACTCTAGAATTAAAGGATATACAACGAGAAACAACGTTTGACAACCTTTAAACAGTTTTAATAACTATCTCAAAAATTATCGCTCTGATGCAAACAACTGATGAGTTATCTACTTAAATATGATGAACAAAACAACGTTTGACAACCTTTAAACAGTTTTAATAACTATCTCAAAAATTATCGCTCTGATGCAAACAACTGATGAGTTATCTACTTAAATATGATGAACAAAACGACTTACGTATTTTAAATATGCTAACCTTTAGCCCGGTAAGCAAATTAAAAAAAAAACGCAATATGTAGGCTACACGAGAACGGAGACGTCGAGTAACCAAAACAAATGCGTTAAACAAATTCGTACACGTTATTTATCAATTTAACTCTAGAATTAAAGGATATACAACGAGAAACAATGTTTGACAACCTTTAAACAGTTTTAATAACTATCTCATAAATTATCGCTCTGATGCAAACAACTGATGAGTTATCTACTTAAATTTGATGAACAAAACGACTTACGTATTTTAAACATGCTAACTTTTAGCCCGGTAAGCAAATTAAAAAAAAAACGCAATATGTAGGCTACACGAGAACGGAGACGTCGAGTAACCAAAACAAATGCGTTAAACAAATTCGTACACGTTATTTATCAATTTAACTCTAGAATTAAAGGATATACAACGAGAAACAACGTTTGACAACCTTTAAACAGTTTTAATAACTATCTCAAAAATTATCGCTCTGATGCAAACAACTGATGAGTTATCTACTTAAATATGATGAACAAAACGACTTACGTATTTTAAACATGCTAACCTTTAGCCCGGTAAGCAAATTAAAAAAAAAACGCAATATGTAGGCTACACGAGAACGGAGACGTCGAGTAACCAAAACAAATGCGTTAAACAAATTCGTACACGTTATTTATCAATTTAACTCTAGAATTAAAGGATATACAACGAGAAACAACGTTTGACAACCTTTAAACAGTTTTAATAACTATCTCAAAAATTATCGCTCTGATGCAAACAACTGATGAGTTATCTACTTAAATTTGATGAACAAAACGACTTACGTATTTTAAACATGCTAACCTTTAGCCCGGTAAGCAAATTAAAAAAAAAACGCAATATGTAGGCTACACGAGAACGGAGACGTCGAGTAACCAAAAAAAATGCGTTAAACAAATTCGTACACGTTATTTATCAATTTAACTCTAGAATTAAAGGATATACAACGAGAAACAACGTTTGACAACCTTTAAACAGTTTTAATAACTATCTCAAAAATTGTCGCTCTGATGCAAACAACTGATGAGTTATCTACTTAAATTTGTTGAACAAAACGACTTACGTATTTTAAGCATGCTAACCTTTAGCCCGGTAAGCAAATTAAAAAAAAACGCAATATGTAGGCTACACGAGAACGGAGACGTCGAGTAACCAAAACAAATGCGTTAAACAAATTCGTACACGTTATTTATCAATTTAACTCTAGAATTAAAGGATATACAACGAGAAACAACGTTTGACAAAATTTAAACAGTTTTAATAACTATCTCAAAAATTGTCGCTCTGATGCAAACAACTGATGAGTTATTTACTTAAATTTGTTGAACAAAACGACTTACGTATTTTAAGCATGCTAACGTTAGCCCGGTAAGCAAATTAAAAAAAAACGCAATATGTAGGCTACACGAGAACGGAGACGTCGAGTAACCAAAACAAATGCGTTAAACAAATTCGTACACGTTATTTATCAATTTAACTCTAGAATTAAAGGATATACAACGAGAAACAACGTTTGACAACCTTTAAACAGTTTTAATAACTATCTCAAAAATTATCGCTCTGATGCAAACAACTGATGAGTTATCTACTTAAATTTGATGAACAAAACGACTTACGTATTTTAAACATGCTAACCTTTAGCCCGGTAAGCAAATTAAAAAAAAAACGCAATATGTAGGCTACACGAGAACGGAGACGTCGAGTAACCAAAACAAATGCGTTAAACAAATTCGTACACGTTATTTATCAATTTAACTCTAGAATTAAAGGATATACAACGAGAAACAACGTTTGACAACCTTTAAATAGGTTTAATAACTATCTCAAAAATTATCGCTCTGATGCAAAGAGCTGATGAGTTATCTACTTAAATTTGATGAACAAAACGACTTACGTATTTCAAACATGCTAACCTTTAGCCCGGTAAGCAAATTAAAAAAAAAAACGGAATATGTAGGCTACACGAGAACGGAGACGTCGAGTAACCAAAACAAATGCGTTATACAAATTCGTACACGTTATTTATCAATTTAACTCTAGAATTAAAGGATATACAACGAGAAACAACGTTTGACAACCTTTAAACAGTTTTAATAACTATCTCAAAAATTATCGCTCTGATGCAAACAACTGATGAGTTATCTACTTAAATATGATGAACAAAACGACTTAAGTATTTTAAACATGCTAACCTTTAGCCCGGTAAGCAAATTAAAAAAAAAACGCAATATGTAGGCTACACGAGAACGGAGACGTCGAGTAACCAAAACAAATGCGTTAAACAAATTCGTACACGTTATTTATCACTTTAACTCTAGAATTAAAGGATATACAACGAGAAACAACGTTTGACAACCTTTAAACAGTTTTAATAACTATCTCAAAAATTGTCGCTCTGATGCAAACAACTGATGAGTTATCTACTTAAATTTGTTGAACAAAACGGCTTACGTATTTTAAACATGCTAACCTTTAGCCCGGTAAGCAAATTTAAAAAAAAACGCAATATGTAGGCTACACGAGAACGGAGACATCGAGTAACCAAAACAAATGCGTTAAACAAATTCGTACACGTTATTTATCAATTTAACTCTAGAATTAAAGGATATACAACGAGAAACAACGTTTGACAACCTTTAAACAGTTTTAATAACTATCTCAAAAATTATCGCTCTGATGCAAACAACTGATGAGTTATCTACTTAAATTTGTTGAACAAAACGACTTACGTATTTTAAGCATGCTAACCTTTAGCCCGGTAAGCAAATTAAAAAAAAAAACGCAATATGTAGGCTACACGAGAACGGAGACGTCGAGTAACCAAAACAAATGCGTTAAACAAATTCGTACACGTTATTTATCAATTTAACTCTAGAATTAAAGGATATACAACGAGAAACAACGTTTGACAACCTTTAAACAGTTTTAATAACTATCTCAAAAATTATCGCTCTGATGCAAACAACTGATGAGTTATCTACTTAAATATGATGAACAAAACGACTTACGTATTTTAAACATGCTAACCTTTAGCCCGGTAAGCAAATTAAAAAAAAAACGCAATATGTAGGCTACACGAGAACGGAGACGTCGAGTAACCAAAACAAATGCGTTAAACAAATTCGTACACGTTATTTATCAATTTAACTCTAGAATTAAAGGATATACAACGAGAAACAACGTTTGACAACCTTTAAACAGTTTTAATAACTATCTCAAAAATTATCGCTCTGATGCAAACAACTGATGAGTTATCTACTTAAATTTGATGAACAAAACGACTTACGTATTTTAAACATGCTAACCTTTAGCCCGGTAAGCAAATTAAAAAAAAAAACGCAATATGTAGGCTACACGAGAACGGAGACGTCGAGTAACCAAAACAAATGCGTTAAACAAATTCGTACACGTTATTTATCAATTTAACTGTAGAATTAAAGGATGTACAACGAGAAACAACGTTTGACAACCTTTAAACAGTTTTAATAACTATCTCAAAAATTATCGCTCTGATGCAAACAACTGATGAGTTATCTACTTAAATATGATGAACAAAACGACTTACGTATTTTAAACATGCTAACCTTTAGCCCGGTAAGCAAATTAAAAAAAAACGCAATATGTAGGCTACACGAGAACGGAGACGTCGAGTAACCAAAACAAATGCGTTAAACAAATTCGTACACGTTATTTATCAATTTAACTCTAGAATTAAAGGATATACAACGAGAAACAACGTTTGACAACCTTTAAACAGTTTTAATAACTATCTCAAAAATTATCGCTCTGATGCAAACAACTGATGAGTTATCTACTTAAATTTGATGAACAAAACGACTTACGTATTTTAAACATGCTAACCTTTAGCCCGGTAAGCAAATTAAAAAAAAAACGCAATATGTAGGCTACACGAGAACGGAGACGTCGAGTAACCAAAACAAATGCGTTAAACAAATTCGTACACGTTATTTATCAATTTAACTCTAGAATTAAAGGATATACAATGAGAAACAACGTTTGACAACCTTTAAACAGTTTTAATAACTATCTCAAAAATTATCGCTCTGATGCAAACAACTGATGAGTTATCTACTTAAATATGATGAACAAAACGACTTACGTATTTTAAACATGCTAACCTTTAGTCCGGTAAGCAAATTAAAAAAAAAACGCAATATGTAGGCTACACGAGAACGGAGACGTCGAGTAACCAAAACAAATGCGTTAAACAAATTCGTACACGTTATTTATCAATTTAACTCTGGAATTAAAGGATATACAACGAGAAACAACGTTTGACAACCTTTAAACAGTTTTAATAACTATCTCAAAAATTATCGCTCTGATGCAAACAACTGATGAGTTATCTACTTAAATTTGATGAACAAAACGACTTACGTATTTTAAACATGCTAACCTTTAGCCCGGTAAGCAAATTAAAAAAAAACGCAATATGTAGGCTACACGAGAACGGAGACGTCGAGTAACCAAAACAAATGCGTTAAACAAATTCGTACACGTTATTTATCAATTTAACTCTAGAATTAAAGGATATACAACGAGAAACAACGTTTGACAACCTTTAAACAGTTTTAATAACTATCTCAAAAATTATCGCTCTGATGCAAACAACTGATGAGTTATCTACTTAAATATGATGAACAAAACGACTTACGTATTTTACACATGCTAACCTTTAGCCCGGTAAGCAAATTAAAAAAAAACGCAATATGTAGGCTACACGAGAACGGAGACGTCGAGTAACCAAAACAAATGCGTTAAACAAATTCGTACACGTTATTTATCAATTTAACTCTAGAATTAAAGGATATACAACGAGAAACAACGTTTGACAACCTTTAAACAGTTTTAATAACTATCTCAAAAATTATCGCTCTGATGCAAACAACTGATGAGTTATCTACTTAAATATGATGAACAAAACGACTTACGTATTTTAAACATGCTAACCTTTAGCCCGGTAAGCAAATTAAAAAAAAACGCAATATGTAGGCTACACGAGAACGGAGACGTCGAGTAACCAAAACAAATGCGTTAAACAAATTCGTACACGTTATTTATCAATTTAACTCTAGAATTAAAGGATATACAACGAGAAACAACGTTTGACAACCTTTAAACAGTTTTAATAACTATCTCATAAATTATCGCTCTGATGCAAACAACTGATGAGTTATCTACTTAAATTTGATGAACAAAACGACTTACGTATTTTAAACATGCTAACTTTTAGCCCGGTAAGCAAATTAAAAAAAAAACGCAATACACGAGAACGGAGACGTCGAGTAACCAAAACAAATGCGTTAAACAAATTCGTACACGTTATTTATCAATTTAACTCTAGAATTAAAGGATATACTACGAGAAACAACGTTTGACAACCTTTAAACAGTTTTAATAACTATCTCAAAAATTATCGCTCTGATGCAAACAACTGATGAGTTATCTACTTAAATATGATGAACAAAACGACTTACGTATTTTAAACATGCTAACCTTTAGCCCGGTAAGCAAATTAAAAAAAAAAACGCAATATGTAGGCTACACGAGAACGGAGACGTCGAGTAACCAAAACAAATGCGTTAAACAAATTCGTACACGTTATTTATCAATTTAACTCTAGAATTAAAGGATATACAACGAGAAACAACGTTTGACAACCTTTAAACAGTTTTAATAACTATCTCAAAAATTATCGCTCTGATGCAAACAACTGATGAGTTATTTACTTAAATTTGATGAACAAAACGACTTACGTATTTTAAACATGCTAACCTTTAGCCCGGTAAGCAAATTAAAAAAAAACGCAATATGTAGGCTACACGAGAATGGAGACGTCGAGTAACCAAAACAAATGCGTTAAACAAATTCGTACACGTTATTTATCAATTTAACTCTAGAATTGAAGGATATACAACGAGAAACAACGTTTGACAACCTTTAAACAGTTTTAATAACTATCTCAAAAATTGTCGCTCTGATGCAAACAACTGATGAGTTATCTACTTAAATTTGTTGAACAAAACGACTTACGTATTTTAAGCATGCTAACCTTTAGCCCGGTAAGCAAATTAAAAAAAAACGCAATATGTAGGCTACACGAGAACGGAGACGTCGAGTAACCAAAACAAATGCGTTAAACAAATTCGTACACGTTATTTATCAATTTAACTCTAGAATTAAAGGATATACAACGAGAAACAACGTTTGACAACATTTAAACAGTTTTAATAACTATCTCAAAAATTGTCGCTCTGATGCAAACAACTAATGAGTTATCTACTTAAATTTGTTGAACAAAACGACTTACGTATTTTAAGCATGCTAACCTTTAGCCCGGTAAGCAAATTAAAAAAAAACGCAATATGTAGGCTACACGAGAACGGAGACGTCGAGTAACCAAAACAAATGCGTTAAACAAATTCGTACACGTTATTTATCAATTTAACTCTAGAATTAAAGGATATACAACGAGAAACAACGTTTGACAACCTTTAAACAGTTTTAATAACTATCTCAAAAATTATCGCTCTGATGCAAACAACTGATGAGTTATCTACTTAAATTTGATGAACAAAACGACTTACGTATTTTAAACATGCTAACCTTTAGCCCGGTAAGCAAATTAAAAAAAAAAACGCAATATGTAGGCTACACGAGAACGGAGACGTCGAGTAACCAAAACAAATGCGTTAAACAAATTCGTACACGTTATTTATCAATTTAACTCTAGAATTAAAGGATATACAACGAGAAACAACGTTTGACAAACTTTAAATAGGTTTAATAACTATCTCAAAAATTATCGCTCTGATGCAAACAGCTGATGAGTTATCTACTTAAATTTGATGAACAAAACGACTTACGTATTTTAAACATGCTAACCTTTAGCCCAGTAAGCAAATTAAAAAAAAAACGCAATATGTAGGCTACACGAGAACGGAGACGTCGAGTAACCAAAACAAATGCGTTATACAAATTCGTACACGTTATTTATCAATTTAACTCTAGAATTAAAGGATATACAACGAGAAACAACGTTTGACAACCTTTAAACAGTTTTAATAACTATCTCAAAAATTATCGCTCTGATGCAAACAACTGATGAGTTATCTACTTAAATTTGTTGAACAAAACGACTTACGTATTTTAAACATGCTAACCTTTAGCCCGGTAAGCAAATTAAAAAAAAAACGCAATATGTAGGCTACACGAGAACGGAGACGTCGAGTAACCAAAACAAATGCGTTAAACAAATTCGTACACGTTATTTATCAATTTAACTCTAGAATTAAAGGATATACAACGAGAAACAACGTTTGACAACCTTTAAACAGTTTTAATAACTATCTCAAAAATTATCGCTCTGATGCAAACAACTGATGAGTTATCTACTTAAATTTGTTGAACAAAACGACTTACGTATTTTAAGCATGCTAACCTTTAGCCCGGTAAGCAAATTAAAAAAAAAAAACGCAATATGTAGGCTACACGAGAACGGAGACGTCGAGTAACCAAAACAAATGCGTTAAACAAATTCGTACATGTTATTTATCAATTTAACTCTAGAATTAAAGGATATACAACGAGAAACAACGTTTGACAACCTTTAAACAGTTTTAATAACTATCTCAAAAATTATCGCTCTGATGCAAACAACTGATGAGTTATCTACTTAAATATGATGAACAAAACGACTTACGTATTTTAAACATGCTAACCTTTAGCCCGGTAAGCAAATTAAAAAAAAAACGCAATATGTAGGCTACACGAGAACGGAGACGTCGAGTAACCAAAACAAATGCGTTAAACAAATTCGTACACGTTATTTATCAATTTAACTCTAGAATTAAAGGATATACAACGAGAAACAACGTTTGACAACCTTTAAACAGTTTTAATAACTATCTCATAAATTATCGATCTGATGCAAACAACTGATGAGTTATCTACTTAAATTTGATGAACAAAACGACTTACGTATTTTAAACATGCTAACTTTTAGCCCGGTAAGCAAATTAAAAAAAAAACGCAATATGTAGGCTACACGAGAACGGAGACGTCGAGTAACCAAAACAAATGCGTTAAACAAATTCGTACACGTTATTTATCAATTTAACTCTAGAATTAAAGGATATACAACGAGAAACAACGTTTGACAACCTTTAAACAGTTTTAATAACTATCTCAAAAATTATCGCTCTGATGCAAACAACTGATGAGTTATCTACTTAAATATGATGAACAAAACGACTTACGTATTTTAAACATGCTAACCTTTAGCCCGGTAAGCAAATTAAAAAAAAAACGCAATATGTAGGCTACACGAGAACGGAGACGTCGAGTAACCAAAACAAATGCGTTAAACAAATTCGTACACGTTATTTATCAATTTAACTCTAGAATTAAAGGATATACAACGAGAAACAACGTTTGACAACCTTTAAACAGTTTTAGTAACTATCTCAAAAATTATCGCTCTGATGCAAACAACTGATGAGTTATCTACTTAAATTTGATGAACAAAACGACTTACGTATTTTAAACATGCTAACCTTTAGCCCGGTAAGCAAATTAAAAAAAAACGCAATATGTAGGCTACACGAGAACGGAGACGTCGAGTAACCAAAACAAATGCGTTAAACAAATTCGTACACGTTATTTATCAATTTAACTCTAGAATTAAAGGATATACAACGAGAAACAACGTTTGACAACCTTTAAACAGTTTTAATAACTATCTCAAAAATTGTCGCTCTGACGCAAACAACTGATGAGTTATCTACTTAAATTTGTTGAACAAAACGACTTACGTATTTTAAGCATGCTAACCTTTAGCCCGGTAAGCAAATTAAAAAAAAACGCAATATGTAGGCTACACGAGAACGGAGACGTCGGGTAACCAAAACAAATGCGTTAAACAAATTCGTACACGTTATTTATCAATTTAACTCTAGAATTAAAGGATATACAACGAGAAACAACGTTTGACAACATTTAAACAGTTTTAATAACTATCTCAAAAATTGTCGCTCTGATGCAAACAACTGATGAGTTATCTACTTAAATATGATGAACAAAACGACTTACGTATTTTAAACATGCTAACCTTTAGCCCGGTAAGCAAATTAAAAAAAAAAACGCAATATGTAGGCTACACGAGAACGGAGACGTCGAGTAACCAAAACAAATGCGTTAAACAAATTCGTACACGTTATTTATCACTTTAACTCTAGAATTAAAGGATATACAACGAGAAACAACGTTTGACAACCTTTAAACAGTTTTAATAACTATCTCAAAAATTGTCGCTCTGATGCAAACAACTGATGAGTTATCTACTTAAATTTGTTGAACAAAACGACTTACGTATTTTAAACATGCTAACCTTTAGCCCGGTAAGCAAATTAAAAAAAAAAACGCAATATGTAGGCTACACGAGAACGGAGACGTCGAGTAACCAAAACAAATGCGTTAAACAAATTCGTACACGTTATTTATCAATTTAACTCTAGAATTAAAGGATATACAACGAGAAACAACGTTTGACAACCTTTAAACAGTTTTAATAACTATCTCAAAAATTATCGCTCTGATGCAAACAACTGATGAGTTATCTACTTAAATTTGTTGAACAAAACGACTTACGTATTTTAAGCATGCTAACCTTTAGCCCGGTAAGCAAATTAAAAAAAAAACGCAATATGTAGGCTACACGAGAACGGAGACGTCGAGTAACCAAAACAAATGCGTTAAACAAATTCGTACACGTTATTTATCAATTTAACTCTAGAATTAAAGGATATACAACGAGAAACAACGTTTGACAACCTTTAAACAGTTTTAATAACTATCTCAAAAATTATCGCTCTGATGCAAACAACTGATGAGTTATCTACTTAAATATGATGAACAAAACGACTTACGTATTTTAAACATGCTAACCTTTAGCCCGGTAAGCAAATTATAAAAAAAACGCAATATGTAGGCTACACGAGAACGGAGACGTCGAGTAACCAAAACAAATGCGTTAAACAAATTCGTACACGTTATTTATCAATTTAACTCTAGAATTAAAGGATATACAACGAGAAACAACGTTTGACAACCTTTAAACAGTTTTAATAACTGTCTCAAAAATTATCGCTCTGATGCAAACAACTGATGAGTTATCTACTTAAATATGATGAACAAAACGACTTACGTATTTTAAACATGCTAACCTTTAGCCCGGTAACCAAATTAAAAAAAAAACGCAATATGTAGGCTACACGAGAACGGAGACGTCGAGTAACCAAAACAAATGCGTTAAACAAATTCGTACACGTTATTTATCAATTTAACTCTAGAATTAAAGGATATACAACGAGAAACAACGTTTGACAACCTTTAAACAGTTTTAATAACTATCTCAAAAATTATCGCTCTGATGCAAACAACTGATGAGTTATCTACTTAAATTTGATGAACAAAACGACTTACGTATTTTAAACATGCTAACCTTTAGCCCGGTAAGCAAATTAAAAAAAAAACGCAATATGTAGGCTACACGAGAACGGAGACGTCGAGTAACCAAAACAAATGCGTTAAACAAATTCGTACACGTTATTTATCAATTTAACTCTAGAATTAAAGGATATACAACGAGAAACAACGTTTGACAACCTTTAAACAGTTTTAATAACTATCTCAAAAATTATCGCTCTGATGCAAACAACTGATGAGTTATCTACTTAAATATGATGAACAAAACGACTTACGTATCTTAAACATGCTAACCTTTAGCCCGGTAAGCAAATAAAAAAAAAAAACGCAATATGTAGGCTACACGAGAACGGAGACGTCGAGTAACCAAAACAAATGCGTTAAACAAATTCGTACACGTTATTTATCAATTTAACTCTAGAATTAAAGGATATACAACGAGAAACAACGTTTGACAACCTTTAAACAGTTTTAATAACTATCTCAAAAATTATCGCTCTGATGCAAACAACTGATGAGTTATCTACTTAAATTTGATGAACAAAACGACTTACGTATTTTAAACATGCTAACCTTTAGCCCGGTAAGCAAATTAAAAAAAAAACGCAATATGTAGGCTACACGAGAACGGAGACGTCGAGTAACCAAAACAAATGCGTTAAACAAATTCGTACACGTTATTTATCAATTTAACTCTAGAATTAAAGGATATACAACGAGAAACAACGTTTGACAACCTTTAAACAGTTTTAATAACTGTCTCAAAAATTATCGCTCTGATGCAAACAACTGATGAGTTATCTACTTAAATATGATGAACAAAACGACTTACGTATTTTAAACATGCTAACCTTTAGCCCGGTAAGCAAATTAAAAAAAAAACGCAATATGTAGGCTACACGAGAACGGAGACGTCGAGTAACCAAAACAAATGCGTTAAACAAATTCGTACACGTTATTTATCAATTTAACTCTAGAATTAAAGGATATACAACGAGAAACAACGTTTGACAACCTTTAAACAGTTTTAATAACTGTCTCAAAAATTATCGCTCTGATGCAAACAACTGATGAGTTATCTACTTAAATATGATGAACAAAACGACTTACGTATTTTAAACATGCTAACCTTTAGCCCGGTAAGCAAATTAAAAAAAAAACGCAATATGTAGGCTACACGAGAACGGAGACGTCGAGTAACCAAAACAAATGCGTTAAACAAATTCGTACACGTTATTTATCAATTTAACTCTAGAATTAAAGGATATACAACGAGAAACAACGTTTGACAACCTTTAAACAGTTTTAATAACTATCTCATAAATTATCGCTCTGATGCAAACAACTGATGAGTTATCTACTTAAATTTGATGAACAAAACGACTTACGTATTTTAAACATGCTAACTTTTAGCCCGGTAAGCAAATTAAAAAAAAAACGCAATATGTAGGCTACACGAGAACGGAGACGTCGAGTAACCAAAACAAATGCGTTAAACAAATTCGTACACGTTATTTATCAATTTAACTCTAGAATTAAAGGATATACAACGAGAAACAACGTTTGACAACCTTTAAACAGTTTTAATAACTATCTCAAAAATTATCGCTCTGATGCAAACAACTGATGAGTTATCTACTTAAATTTGATGAACAAAACGACTTACGTATTTTAAACATGCTAACCTTTAGCCCGGTAAGCAAATTAAAAAAAAACGCAATATGTAGGCTACACGAGAACGGAGACGTCGAGTAACCAAAACAAATGCGTTAAACAAATTCGTACCCGTTATTTATCAATTTAACTCTAGAATTAAAGGTTATACAACGAGAAACAACGTTTGACAACTTTTAAACAGTTTTAATAACTATCTCAAAAATTGTCGCTCTGATGCAAACAACTGATGAGTTATCTACTTAAATTTGTTGAACAAAACGACTTACGTATTTTAAGCATGCTAACCTTTAGCCCGGTAAGCAAATTAAAAAAAAACGCAATATGTAGGCTACACGAGAACGGAGACGTCGAGTAACCAAAACAAATGCGTTAAACAAATTCGTACACGTTATTTATCAATTTAACTCTAGAATTAAAGGATATACAACGAGAAACAACGTTTGACAACATTTAAACAGTTTTAATAACTATCTCAAAAATTGTCGCTCTGATGCAAACAACTGATGAGTTATCTACTTAAATTTGTTGAACAAAACGACTTACGTATTTTAAGCATGCTAACCTTTAGCCCGGTAAGCAAATTAAAAAAAAACGCAATATGTAGGCTACACGAGAACGGAGACGTCGAGTAACCAAAACAAATGCGTTAAACAAATTCGTACACGTTATTTATCAATTTAACTCTAGAATTAAAGGATATACAACGAGAAACAACGTTTGACAACCTTTAAACAGTTTTAATAACTATCTCAAAAATTATCGCTCTGATGCAAACAACTGATGAGTTATCTACTTAAATTTGATGAACAAAACGACTTACGTATTTTAAACATGCTAACCTTTAGCCCGGTAAGCAAATTAAAAAAAAACGCAATATGTAGGCTACACGAGAACGGAGACGTCGAGTAACCAAAACAAATGCGTTAAACAAATTCGTACACGTTATTTATCAATTTAACTCTAGAATTAAAGGATATACAACGAGAAACAACGTTTGACAACCTTTAAATAGGTTTAATAACTATCTCAAAAATTATCGCTCTGATGCAAACAGCTGATGAGTTATCTACTTAAATTTGATGAACAAAACGACTTACGTATTTTAAACATGCTAACCTTTAGCCCGGTAAGCAAATTAAAAAAAAAAACGCAATATGTAGGCTACACGAGAACGGAGACGTCGAGTAACCAAAACAAATGCGTTATACAAATTCGTACACGTTATTTATCAATTTAACTCTAGAATTAAAGGATATACAACGAGAAACAACGTTTGACAACCTTTAAACAGTTTTAATAACTATCTCAAAAATTATCGCTCTGATGCAAACAACTGATGAGTTATCTACTTAAATATGATGAACAAAACGACTTACGTATTTTAAACATGCTAACCTTTAGTCCGGTAAGCAAATTAAAAAAAAACGCAATATGTAGGCTACACGAGAACGGAGACGTCGAGTAACCAAAACAAATGCGTTAAACAAATTCGTACACGTTATTTATCACTTTAACTCTAGAATTAAAGGATATACAACGAGAAACAACGTTTGACAACCTTTAAACAGTTTTAATAACTATCTCAAAAATTATCGCTCTGATGCAAACAACTGATAAGTTATCTACTTAAATTTGGTGAAGAAAACGACTTACGTATTTTAAACATGCTAACCTTTAGCCCGGTAAGCAAATTAAAAAAAAAAACGCAATATGTAGGCTACACGAGAACGGAGACGTCGAGTAACCAAAACAAATGCGTTAAACAAATTCGTACACGTTATTTATCAACTTAACTCTAGAATTAAAGGATATACAACGAGAAACAACGTTTGACAACCTTTAAACAGTTTTAATAACTATCTCAAAAATTATCGCTCTGATGCAAACAACTGATGAGTTATCTACTTAAATATGATGAACAAAACGACTTACGTATTTTAAACATGCTAACCTTTAGCCCGGTAAGCAAATTAAAAAAAAAACGCAATATGTAGGCTACACGAGAACGGAGACGTCGAGTAACCAAAACAAATGCGTTAAACAAATTCGTACACGTTATTTATCAATTTAACTCTAGAATTAAAGGATATACAACGAGAAACAACGTTTGACAACCTTTAAACAGTTTTAATAACTATCTCAAAAATTATCGCTCTGATGCAAACAACTGATGAGTTATCTACTTAAATATGATGAACAAAACGACTTACGTATTTTAAACATGCTAACCTTTAGCCCGGTAAGCAAATTAAAAAAAAAACGCAATATGTAGGCTACACGAGAACGGAGACGTCGAGTAACCAAAATAAATGCGTTAAACAAATTCGTACACGTTATTTATCAATTTAGCTCTAGAATTAAAGGATATACAACGAGAAACAACGTTTGACAACCTTTAAACAGTTTTAATAACTATCTCAAAAATTGACGCTCTGATGCAAACAACTGATGAGTTATCTACTTAAATTTGTTGAACAAAACGACTTACGTATTTTAAGCATGCTAACCTTTAGCCCGGTAAGCAAATTAAAAAAAAACGCAATATGTAGGCTACACGAGAACGGAGACGTCGAGTAACCAAAATAAATGCGTTAAACAAATTCGTACACGTTATTTATCAATTTAACTCTAGAATTAAAGGATATACAACGAGAAACAACGTTTGACAACCTTTAAACAGTTTTAATAACTATCTCAAAAATTATCGCTCTGATGCAAACAACTGATGAGTTATCTACTTAAATTTGTTGAACAAAGCGACTTACGTATTTTAAGCATGCTAACCTTTAGCCCGGTAAGCAAATTAAAAAAAAATGCAATATGTAGGCTACACGAGAACGGAGACGTCGAGTAACCAAAACAAATGCGTTAAACAAATTCGTACACGTTATTTATCAATTTAACTCTAGAATTAAAGGATATACAACGAGAAACAACGTTTGACAACCTTTAAACAGTTTTAATAACTATCTCAAAAATTATCGCTCTGATGCAAACAACTGATGAGTTATCTACTTAAATATGATGAACAAAACGACTTACGTATTTTAAACATGCTAACCTTTAGCCCGGTAAGCAAATTAAAAAAAAAACGCAATATGTAGGCTACACGAGAACGGAGACGTCGAGTAACCAAAACAAATGCGTTAAACAAATTCGTACACGTTATTTATCAATTTAACTCTAGAATTAAAGGATATACAACGAGAAACAACGTTTGACAACCTTTAAAGAGTTTTAATAACTATCTCAAAAATTATCGCTCTGATGCAAACAACTGATGAGTTATCTACTTAAATATGATGAACAAAACGACTTACGTATTTTAAACATGCTAACCTTTAGCCCGGTAAGCAAATTAAAAAAAAAACGCAATATGTAGGCTACACGAGAACGGAGACGTCGAGTAACCAAAACAAATGCGTTAAACAAATTCGTACACGTTATTTATCAATTTAACTCTAGAATTAAAGGATATACAACGAGAAACATCGTTTGACAACCTTTAAACAGTTTTAATAACTATCTCAAAAATTATCGCTCTGATGCAAACAACTGATGAGTTATCTACTTAAATATGATGAACAAAACGACTTACGTATTTTAAACATGCTAACCTTTAGCCCGGTAAGCAAATTAAAAAAAAACGCAATATGTAGGCTACACGAGAACGGAGACGTCCAGTAACCAAAACAAATGCGTTAAACAAATTCGTACACGTTATTTATCAATTTAACTTTAGAATTAAAGGATATACAACGAGAAACAACGTTTGACAACCTTTAAACAGTTTTAATAACTATCTCAAAAATTATCGCTCTGATGCAAACAACTGATGAGTTATCTACTTAAATATGATGAACAAAACGACTTACGTATTTTAAACATGCTAACCTTTAGCCCGGTAAGCAAATTAAAAAAAAAACGCAATATGTAGGCTACACGAGAACGGAGACGTCGAGTAACCAAAACAAATGCGTTAAACAAATTCGTACACGTTATTTATCAATTTAACTCTATAATTAAAGGATATACAACGAGAAACAACGTTTGACAACCTTTAAACAGTTTTAATAACTATCTCAAAAATTATCGCTCTGATGCAAACAACTGATGAGTTATCTACTTAAATATGATGAACAAAACGACTTACGTATTTTAAACATGCTAACCTTTAGCCCGGTAAGCAAATTAAAAAAAAAAACGCAATATGTAGGCTACACGAGAACGGAGACGTCGAGTAACCAAAACAAATGCGTTAAACAAATTCGTACACGTTATTTATCAATTTAACTCTAGAATTAAAGGATATACAACGAGAAACAACGTTTGACAACCTTTAAACAGTTTTAATAACTATCTCAAAAATTGTCGCTCTGATGCAAACAACTGATGAGTTATCTACTTAAATTTGATGAACAAAACGACTTACGTATTTTAAACATGCTAACCTTTAGCCCGGTAAGCAAATTTAAAAAAAAACGCAATATGTAGGCTACACGAGAACGGAGACGTCGAGTAACCAAAACAAATGCGTTAAACAAATTCGTACACGTTATTTATCAATTTAACTCTAGAATTAAAGAATATACAACGAGAAACAACGTTTGACAACCTTTAAACAGTTTTAATAACTAACTCAAAAATTGTCGCTCTGATGCAAACAACTGATAAGTTATCTACTTAAATTTGTTGAACAAAACGACTTACGTATTTTAAACATGCTAACCTTTAGCCCGGTAAGCAAATAAAAAAAAAAACGCAACATGTAGGCTACACGAGAACGGAGACGTCGAGTAACCAAAACAAATGCGTTAAACAAATTCGTACACGTTATTTATCAATTTAACTCTAGAATTAAAGGATATACAACGAGAAATATGATGAACAAAACGACTTACGTATTTTAAACATGCTAACCTTTAGCCCGGTAAGCAAATTAAAAAAAAAACGCAATATGTAGGCTACACGAGAACGGAGACGTCGAGTAACCAAAACAAATGCGTTAAACAAATTCGTACACGTTATTTATCAATTTAACTCTAGAATTAAAGGATATACAACGAGAAACAACGTTTGACAACCTTTAAACAGTTTTAATAACTATCTCAAAAATTGTCGCTCTGATGCAAACAACTGATGAGTTATCTACTTAAATTTGTTGAACAAAACGACTTACGTATTTTAAGCATGCTAACCTTTAGCCCGGTAAGCAAATTAAAAAAAAAACGCAATATGTAGGCTACACGAGAACGGAGACGTCGAGGAACCAAAACAAATGCGTTAAACAAATTCGTACACGTTATTTATCAATCTAACTCTAGAATTAAAGGATATACAACGAGAAACAACGTTTGACAACCTTTAAACAGTTTTAATAACTATCTCAAAAATTATCGCTCTGATGCAAACAACTGATGAGTTATCTACTTAAATTTGATGAACAAAACGACTTACGTATTTTAAACATGCTAACCTTTAGCCCGGTAAGCAAATTAAAAAAAAAACGCAATATGTAGGCTACACGAGAACGGAGACGTCGAGTAACCAAAACAAATGCGTTAAACAAATTCGTACACGTTATTTATCAATTTAACTCTAGAATTAAAGGATATACGACGAGAAACAACGTTTGACAACCTTTAAACAGTTTTAATAACTATCTCAAAAATTGTCGCTCTGATGCAAACAACTGATGAGTTATCTACTTAAATTTGATGAACAAAACGACTTACGTATTTTAAACATGCTAACCTTTAGCCCGGTAAGCAAATTTAAAAAAAAACGCAATATGTAAGCTACACGAGAACGGAGACGTCGAGTAACCAAAACAAATGCGTTAAACAAATTCGTACACGTTATTTATCAATTTAACTCTAGAATTAAAGGATATGCAACGAGAAACAACGTTTGACAACCTTTAAACAGTTTTAATAACTATCTCAAAAATTGTCGCTCTGATGCAAACAACTGATGAGTCATCTACTTAAATTTGTTGAACAAAACGACTTACGTATTTTAAACATGCTAACCTTTAGCCCGGTAAGCAAATTAAAAAAAAAAACGCAATATGTAGGCTACACGAGAACGGAGACGTCGAGTAACCAAAACAAATGCGTTAAACAAATTCGTACACGTTATTTATCAATTTAACTCTAGAATTAAAGGATATACAACGAGAAACAACGTTTGACAACCTTTAAACTGTTTTAATAACTATCTCAAAAATTATCGCTCTGATGCAAACAACTGATGAGTTATCTACTTAAATATGATGAACAAAACGACTTACGTATTTTAAACATGCTAACCTTTAGCCCGGTAAGCAAATTTAAAAAAAAACGCAATATGTAGGCTACACGAGAACGGAGACGTCGAGTAACCAAAACAAATGCGTTAAACAAATTCGTACACGTTATTTATCAATTTAACTCTAGAATTAAAGGATATACAACGAGAAACAACGTTTGACAACCTTTAAACAGTTTTAATAACTATCTCAAAAATTGTCGCTCTGATGCAAACAACTGATGAGTTATCTACTTAAATTTGTTGAACAAAACGACTTACGTATTTTAAGCATGCTAACCTTTAGCCCGGTAAGCAAATTAAAAAAAAAACGCAATATGTAGGCTACACGAGAACGGAGACGTCGAGTAACCAAAACAAATGCGTTAAACAAATTCGTACACGTTATTTATCAATTTAACTCTAGAATTAAAGGATATACAACGAGAAACAACGTTTGACAACCTTTAAACAGTTTTAATAACTATCTCAAAAATTATCGCTCTGATGCAAACAACTGATGAGTTATCTACTTAAATTTGATGAACAAAACGACTTACGTATTTTAAACATGCTAACCTTTAGCTCGGTAAGCAAATTAAAAAAAAAAACGCAATATGTAGGCTACACGAGAACGGAGACGTCGAGTAACCAAAACAAATGCGTTAAACAAATTCGTACACGTTATTTATCAATTTAACTCTAGAATTAAAGGATATACAACGAGAAACAACGTTTGACAACTTTTAAACAGTTTTAATAACTATCTCAAAAATTGTCGCTCTGATGCAAACAACTGATGAGTTATCTACTTAAATTTGATGAACAAAACGACTTACGTATTTTAAACATGCTAACCTTTAGCCTGATAAGCAAATTTAAAAAAAAAACGCAATATGTAGGCTACACGAGAACGGAGACGTCGAGTAACCAAAACAAATGCGTTAAACAAATTCGTACACGTTATTTATCAATTTAACTCTAGAATTAAAGGATATACAACGAGAAACAACGTTTGACAACCTTTAAACAGTTTTAATAACTATCTCAAAAATTGTCGCTCTGATGCAAACAACTGATGAGTCATCTACTTAAATTTGTTGAACAAAACGACTTACGTATTTTAAACATGCTAACCTTTAGCCCGGTAAGCAAATTAAAAAAAAAACGCAATATGTAGGCTACACGAGAACGGAGACGTCGAGTAACCAAAACAAATGCGTTAAACAAATTCGTAAACGTTATTTATCAATTTAACTCTAGAATTAAAGGATATACAACGAGAAACAACGTTTGACAACCTTTAAACAGTTTTAATAACTATCTCAAAAATTATCGCTCTGATGCAAACAATTGATGAGTTATCTACTTAAATATGATGAACAAAACGACTTACGTATTTTGAACATGCTAACCTTTAGCCCGGTAAGAAAATTAAAAAAAAAAACGCAATATGTAGGCTACACGAGAACGGAGACGTCGAGTAACCAAAACAAATGCGTTAAACAAATTCGTACACGTTATTTATCAATTTAACTCTAGAATTAAAGGATATACAACGAGAAACAACGTTTGACAACCTTTAAACAGTTTTAATAACTATCTCAAAAATTGTCGCTCTGATGCAAACAACTGATGAGTTATCTACTTAAACTTGTTGAACAAAACGACTTACGTATTTTAAGCATGCTAACCTTTAGCCCGGTAAGCAAATTAAAAAAAAAAACGCAATATGTAGGCTACACGAGAACGGAGACGTCGAGTAACCAAAACAAATGCGTTAAACAAATTCGTACACGTTATTTATCAATTTAACTCTAGAATTAAAGGATATACAACGAGAAACAACGTTTGACAACCTTTAAACAGTTTTAATAACTATCTCAAAAATTGTCGCTCTGATGCAAACAACTGATGAGTTATCTACTTAAATTTGTTGAACAAAACGACTTACGTATTTTAAGCATGCTAACCTTTAGCCCGGTAAGCAAATTAAAAAAAAAACGCAATATGTAGGCTACACGAGAACGGAGACGTCGAGTAACCAAAACAAATGCGTTAAACAAATTCGTACACGTTATTTATCAATTTAACTCTAGAATTAAAGGATATACAACGAGAAACAACGTTTGACAACCTTTAAACAGTTTTAATAACTATCTCAAAAATTGTCGCTCTGATGCAAACAACTGATGAGTTATCTACTTAAATTTGATGAACAAAACGACTTACGTATTTTAAACATGCTAACCTTTAGCCCGGTAAGGAAATTAAAAAAAAAACGCAATATGTAGGCTACACGAGAACGGAGACGTCGAGTAACCAAAACAAATGCGTTAAACAAATTCGTACACGTTATTTATCAATTTAACTCTAGGATTAAAGGATATACAACGAGAAACAACGTTTGACAACCTTTAAACAGTTTTAATAACTATCTCAAAAATTGTCGCTCTGATGCAAACAACTGATGAGTTATCTACTTAAATTTGATGAACAAAACGACTTACGTATTTTAAACATGCTAACCTTTAGCCCGGTAAGCAAATTAAAAAAAAAAACGCAATATGTAGGCTACACGAGAACGGAGACGTCGAGTAACCAAAACAAATGCGTTAAACAAATTCGTACACGTTATTTATCAATTTAACTCTAGAATTAAAGGATATACAACGAGAAACAACGTTTGACAACCTTTAAACAGTTTTAATAACTATCTCAAAAATTGTCGCTCTGATGCAAACAACTGATGAGTTATCTACTTAAATATGATGAACAAAACGACTTACGTATTTTAAACATGCTAACCTTTAGCCCGGTAAGCAAATTAAAAAAAAAACGCAATATGTAGGCTACACGAGAACGGAGACGGCGAGTAACCAAAACAAATGCGTTAAACAAATTCGTACACGTTATTTATCAATTTAACTCTAGAATTAAAGGATATACAACGAGAAACAACGTTTGACAACCTTTAAACAGTTTTAATAACTATCTCAAAAATTATCGCTCTGATGCAAACAACTGATGAGTTATCTACTTAAATTTGTTGAACAAAACGACTTACGTATTTTAAGCATGCTAACCTTTAGCCCGGTAAGCAAATTAAAAAAAAAACGCAATATGTAGGCTACACGAGAACGCAGACGTCGAGTAACCAAAACAAATGCGTTAAACAAATTCGTACACGTTATTTATCAATTTAACTCTAGAATTAAAGGATATACAACGAGAAACAACGTTTGACAACCTTTAAACAGTTTTAATAACTATCTCAAAAATTATCGCTCTGATGCAAACAACTGATGAGTTATCTACTTAAATATGATGAACAAAACGACTTACGTATTTTAAACATGCTAACTTTAGCCCGGTAAGCAAATTAAAAAAAAAACGCAATATGTGGGCTACACGAGAACGGAGACGTCGAGTAACCAAAACAAATGCGTTAAACAAATTCGTACACGTTATTTATCAATTTAACTCTAGAATTAAAGGATATACAACGAGAAATAACGTTTGACAACCTTTAAACAGTTTTAATAACTATCTCAAAAATTATCGCTCTGATGCAAACAACTGATGAGTTATCTACTTAAATATGATGAACAAAACGACTTACGTATTTTAAACATGCTAACCTTTAGCCCGGTAAGCAAATTAAAAAAAAAACGCAATATGTAGGCTACACGAGAACGGAGACGTCGAGTAACCAAAACAAATGCGTTAAACAAATTCGTACACGTTATTTATCAATTTAACTCTAGAATTTAAGGATATACAACGAGAAACAACGTTTGACAACCTTTAAACAGTTTTAATAACTATCTCAAAAATTGTCGCTCTGATGCAAACAACTGATGAGTTATCTACTTAAATTTGTTGAACAAAACGACTTACGTATTTTAAGCATGCTAACCTTTAGCCCGGTAAGCAAATTAAAAAAAAACGCAATATGTAGGCTACACGAGAACGGAGACGTCGAGTAACCAAAACAAATGCGTTAAACAAATTCGTACACGTTATTTATCAATTTAACTCTAGAATTAAAGGATATACAACGAGAAACAACGTTTGACAACCTTTAAACAGTTTTAATAACTATCTCAAAAATTATCGCTCTGATGCAAACAACTGATGAGTTATCTACTTAAATTTGTTGAACAAAGAGACTTACGTATTTTAAGCATGCTAACCTTTAGCCCGGTAAGCAAATTAAAAAAAAACGCAATATGTAGGCTACACGAGAACGGAGACGTCGAGTAACCAAAACAAATGCGTTAAACAAATTCGTACACGTTATTTATCAATTTAACTCTAGAATTAAAGGATATACAACGAGAAACAACGTTTTCAACCTTTAAACAGTTTTAATAACTATCTCAAAAATTATCGCTCTGATGCAAACAACTGATGAGTTATCTACTTAAATATGATGAACAAAACGACTTACGTATTTTAAACATGCTAACCTTTAGCCCGGTAAGCAAATTAAAAAAAAAACGCAATATGTAGGCTACACGAGAACGGAGACGTCGAGTAACCAAAACAAATGCGTTAAACAAATTCGTACACGTTATTTATCAATTTAACTCTAGAATTAAAGGATATACAACGAGAAACAACGTTTGACAACCTTTAAAGAGTTTTAATAACTATCTCAAAAATTATCGCTCTGATGCAAACAACTGATGAGTTATCTACTTAAATATGATGAACAAAACGACTTACGTATTTTAAACATGCTAACCTTTAGCCCGGTAAGCAAATTAAAAAAAAAACGCAATATGTAGGCTACACGAGAACGGAGACGTCGAGTAACCAAAACAAATGCGTTAAACAAATTCGTACACGTTATTTATCAATTTAACTCTAGAATTAAAGGATATACAACGAGAAACAACGTTTGACAACTTTAAACAGTTTTAATAACTATCTCAAAAATTATCGCTCTGATGCAAACAACTGATGAGTTATCTACTTAAATATGATGAACAAAACGACTTACGTATTTTAAACATGCTAACCTTTAGCCCGGTAAGCAAATTAAAAAAAAAACGCAATATGTAGGCTACACGAGAACGGAGACGTCGAGTAACCAAAACAAATGCGTTAAACAAATTCGTACACGTTATTTATCAATTTAACTCTAGAATTAAAGGATATACAACGAGAAACAACGTTTGACAACCTTTAAACAGTTTTAATAACTATCTCAAAAATTATCGCTCTGATGCAAAGAACTGATGAGTTATCTACTTAAATATGATGAACAAAACGACTTACGTATTTTAAACATGCTAACCTTTAGCCCGGTAAGCAAATTAAAAAAAAAACGCAATATGTAGGCTACACGAGAACGGAGACGTCGAGTAACCAAAACAGATGCGTTAAACAAATTCGTACACGTTATTTATCAATTTAACTCTAGAATTAAAGGATATACAACGAGAAACAACGTTTGACAACCTTTAAACAGTTTTAATAACTATCTCAAAAATTATCGCTCTGATGCAAACAACTGATGAGTTATCTACTTAAATATGATGAACAAAACGACTTACGTATTTTAAACATGCTAACCTTTAGCCCGGTAAGCAAATTAAAAAAAAAACGCAATATGTAGGCTACACGAGAACGGAGACGTCGAGTAACCAAAACAAATGCGTTAAACAAATTCGTACATGTTATTTATCAATTTAACTCTAGAATTAAAGGATATACAACGAGAAACAACGTTTGACAACCTTTAAACAGTTTTAATAACTATCTCAAAAATTGTCGCTCTGATGCAAACAACTGATGAGTTATATACTTAAATTTGATGAACAAAACGACTTACGTATTTTAAACATGCTAACCTTTAGCCCGGTAAGCAAATTTAAAAAAAAACGCAATATGTAGGCTACACGAGAACGGAGACGTCGAGTAACCAAAACAAATGCGCTAAACAAATTCGTACACGTTATTTATCAATTTAACTCTAGAATTAAAGGATATACAACGAGAAACAACGTTTGACAACCTTTAAACAGTTTTACTAACTATCTCAAAAATTGTCGCTCTGATGCAAACAACTGATGAGTTATCTACTTAAATTTGTTGAACAAAACGACTTACGTATTTTAAACATGCTAACCTTTAGCCCGGTAAGCAAATTAAAAAAAAAAACGCAATATGTAGGCTACACGAGAACGGAGACGTCTAGTAACCAAAACAAATGCGTTAAACAAATTCGTACACGTTATTTATCAATTTAACTCTAGAATTAAAGGATATACAACGAGAAATATGATGAACAAAACGACTTACGTATTTTAAACATGCTAACCTTTAGCCCGGTAAGCAAATTAAAAAAAAAAACGCAATATGTAGGCTACACGAGAACGGAGACGTCAAGTAACCAAAACAAATGCGTTAAACAAATTCGTACACGTTATTTATCAATTTAACTCTAGAATTAAAGGATATACAACGAGAAACAACGTTTGACAACCTTTAAACAGTTTTAATAACTATCTCAAAAATTATCTCTCTGATGCAAACAACTGATGAGTTATCTACTTAAATTTGATGAACAAAACGACTTACGTATTTTAAACATGCTAACCTTTAGCCCGGTAAGCAAATTAAAAAAAACGCAATATGTAGGCTACACGAGAACGGAGACGTCGAGTAACCAAAACAAATGCGTTAAACAAATTCGTACACGTTATTTATCAATTTAACTCTAGAATTAAAGGATATACAACGAGAAACAACGTTTGACAACCTTTAAACAGTTTTAATAACTATCTCAAAAATTGTCGCTCTGATGCAAACAACTGATGAGTTATCTACTTAAATTTGATGAACAAAACGACTTACGTATTTTAAACATGCTAACCTTTAGCCCGGTAAGCAAATTTAAAAAAAAAACGCAATATGTAGGCTACACGAGAACGGAGACGTCGAGTAACCAAAACAAATGCGTTAAACAAATTCGTGCACGTTATTTATCAATTTAACTCTAGAATTAAAGGATATACAACGAGAAACAACGTTTGACAACCTTTAAACAGTTTTAATAACTATCTCAAAAATTGTCGCTCTGATGCAAACAACTGATGAGTCATCTACTTAAATTTGTTGAACAAAACGACTTACGTATTTTAAACATGCTAACCTTTAGCCCGGTAAGCAAATTAAAAAAAAAAACGCAATATGTAGGCTAGACGAGAACGGAGACGTCGAGTAACCAAAACAAATGCGTTAAACAAATTCGTACACGTTATTTATCAATTTAACTCTAGAATTAAAGGATATACAACGAGAAACAACGTTTGACAACCTTTAAACAGTTTTAATAACTATCTCAAAAATTATCGCTCTGATGCAAACAACTGATGAGTTATCTACTTAAATATGATGAACAAAACGACTTACGTATTTTAAACATGCTAACCTTTAGCCCGGTAAGCAAATTAAAAAAAAAAACGCAATATGTAGGCTACACGAGAACGGAGACGTCGAGTAACCAAAACAAATGCGTTAAACAAATTCGTACACGTTATTTATCAATTTAACTCTAGAATTAAAGGATATACAACGAGAAACAACGTTTGACAACCTTTAAACAGTTTTAATAACTATCTCAAAAATTGTCGCTCTGATGCAAACAACTGATGAGTTATCTACTTAAATTTGTTGAACAAAACGACTTACGTATTTTAAGCATGCTAACCTTTAGCCCGTTAAGCAAATTAAAAAAAAAACGCAATATGTAGGCTACAGGAGAACGGAGACGTCGAGTAACCAAAACAAATGCGTTAAACAAATTCGTACACGTTATTTATCAATTTAACTCTAGAATTAAAGGATATACAACGAGAAACAACGTTTGACAACCTTTAAACAGTTTTAATAACTATCTCAAAAATTATCGCTCTGATGCAAACAACTGATGAGTTATCTACTTAAATTTGATGAACAAAACGACTTACGTATTTTAAACATGCTAACATTTAGCCCGGTAAGCAAATTAAAAAAAAAAACGCAATATGTAGGCTACACGAGAACGGAGACGTCGAGTAACCAAAACAAATGCGTTAAACAAATTCGTACACGTTATTTATCAATTTAACTCTAGAATTAAAGGATATACAACGAGAAACAACGTTTGACAACCTTTAAACAGTTTTAATAACTATCTCAAAAATTGTCGCTCTGATGCAAACAACTGATGAGTCATCTACTTAAATTTGTTGAACAAAACGACTTACGTATTTTAAACATGCTAACCTTTAGCCCGGTAAGCAAATTAAAAAAAAAACGCAATATGTAGGCTACACGAGAACGGAGACGTCGAGTAACCAAAACAAATGCGTTAAACAAATTCGTACACGTTATTTATCAATTTAACTCTAGAATTAAAGGATATACAACGAGAAACAACGTTTGACAACCTTTAAACAGTTTTAATAACTATCTCAAAAATTATCGCTCTGATGCAAACAACTGATGAGTTATCTACTTAAATATGATGAACAAAACGACTTACGTATTTTAAACATGCTAACATTTAGCCCGGTAAGCAAATTAAAAAAAAAAACGCCATATGTAGGCTACACGAGAACGGAGACGTCGAGTAACCAAAACAAATGCGTTAAACAAATTCGTACACGTTATTTATCAATTTAACTCTAGAATTAAAGGATATACAACGAGAAACAACGTTTGACAACCTTTAAACAGTTTTAACAACTATCTCAAAAATTGTCGCTCTGATGCAAACAACTGATGAGTTATCTACTTAAATTTGTTGAACAAAACGACTTACGTATTTTAAGCATGCTAACCTTTAGCCCGGTAAGCAAATTAAAAAAAAAACGCAATATGTAGGCTACACGAGAACGGAGACGTCGAGTAACCAAAACAAATGCGTTAAACAAATTCGTACACGTTATTTATCAATTTAACTCTAGAATTAAAGGATATACAACGAGAAACAACGTTTGACAACCTTTAAACAGTTTTAATAACTATCTCAAAAATTGTCGCTCTGATGCAAACAACTGATGAGTTATCTACTTAAATTTGTTGAACAAAACGACTTACGTATTTTAAGCATGCTAACCTTTAGCCCGGTAAGCAAATTAAAAAAAAACGCAATATGTAGGCTACACGAGAACGGAGACGTCGAGTAACCAAAACAAATGCGTTAAACAAATTCGTACACGTTATTTATCAATTTAACTCTAGAATTAAAGGATATACAACGAGAAACAACGTTTGACAACCTTTAAACAGTTTTAGTAACTATCTCAAAAATTGTCGCTCTGATGCAAACAACTGATGAGTTATCTACTTAAATTTGATGAACAAAACGACTTACGTATTTTAAACATGCTAACCTTTAGCCCGGTAAGCAAATTAAAAAAAAAACGCAATATGTAGGCTACACGAGAACGGAGACGTCGAGTAACCAAAACAAATGCGTTAAACAAATTCGTACACATTATTTATCAATTTAACTCTAGGATTAAAGGATATACAACGAGAAACAACGTTTGACAACCTTTAAACAGTTTTAATAACTATCTCAAAAATTGTCGCTCTGATGCAAACAACTGATGAGTTATCTACTTAAATTTGATGAACAAAACGACTTACGTATTTTAAACATGCTAACCTTTAGCCCGGTAAGCAAATTAAAAAAAAAAACGCAATATGTAGGCTACACGAGAACGGAGACGTCGAGTAACCAAAACAAATGCGTTAAACAAATTCGTACACGTTATTTATCAATTTAACTCTAGAATTAAAGGATATACAACGAGAAACAACGTTTGACAACCTTTAAACAGTTTTAATAACTATCTCAAAAATTGCCGCTCTGATGCAAACAACTGATGAGTTATCTACTTAAATATGATGAACAAAACGACTTACGTATTTTAAACATGCTAACCTTTAGCCCGGTAAGCAAATTAAAAAAAAAACGCAATATGTAGGCTACACGAGAACGGAGACGTCGAGTAACCAAAACAAATGCGTTAAACAAATTCGTACACGTTATTTATCAATTTAACTCTAGAATTAAAGGATATACAACGAGAAACAACGTTTGACAACCTTTAAACAGTTTTAATAACTATCTCAAAAATTATCGCTCTGATGCAAACAGCTGATGAGTTATCTACTTAAATTTGATGAACAAAACGACTTACGTATTTTAAACATGCTAACCTTTAGCCCGGTAAGCAAATTAAAAAAAAAACGCAATATGTAGGCTACACGAGAACGGAGACGTCGAGTAACCAAAACAAATGCGTTAAACAAATTCGTACACGTTATTTATCAATTTAACTCTAGAATTAAAGGATATACAACGAGAAACAACGTTTGACAACCTTTAAACAGTTTTAATAACTATCTCAAAAATTATCGCTCTGATGCAAACAACTGATGAGTTATCTACTTAAATTTGATGAACAAAACGACTTACGTATTTTAAACATGCTAACCTTTAGCCCGGTAAGCAAATTAAAAAAAAAACGCAATATGTAGGCTACACGAGAACGGAGACGTCGAGTAACCAAAACAAATGCGTTAAACAAATTCGTACACGTTATTTATCAATTTAACTCTAGAATTAAAGGATATACAACGAGAAACAACGTTTGACAACCTTTAAACAGTTTTAATAACTATCTCAAAAATTATCGCTCTGATGCAAACAACTGATGAGTTATCTACTTAAATTTGATGAACAAAACGACTTACGTATTTTAAACATGCTAACCTTTAGCCCGGTAAGCAAATTTAAAAAAAAAACGCAATATGTAGGCTACACGAGAACGGAGACGTCGAGTAACCAAAACAAATGCGTTAAACAAATTCGTACACGTTATTTATCAATTTAACTCTAGAATTAAAGGATATACAACGAGAAACAACGTTTGACAACCTTTAAACAGTTTTAATAACTATCTCAAAAATTATCG
This sequence comes from Eurosta solidaginis, assembly GCF_040869045.1. Lineage (NCBI taxonomy): Eukaryota > Metazoa > Arthropoda > Insecta > Diptera > Tephritidae > Eurosta > Eurosta solidaginis. Next base: position 76,707 of record NW_027136953.1, read on the forward strand.
CTCTGATGCAAACAACTGATGAGTTATCTACTTAAATATGATGAACAAAACGACTTACGTATTTTAAACATGCTAACCTTTAGCCCGGTAAGCAAATTAAAAAAAAAAACGCAATATGTAGGCTACACGAGAACGGAGACGTCGAGTAACCAAAACAAATGCGTTAAACAAATTCGTACACGTTATTTATCAATTTAACTCTAGAATTAAAGGATATACAACGAGAAACAACGTTTGACAACCTTTAAACAGTTTTAATAACTATCTCAAAAATTGTCGCTCTGATGCAAACATCTGATGAGTTATCTACTTAAATTTGTTGAACAAAACGACTTACGTATTTTAAGTATGCTAACCTTTAGCCCGGTAAGCAAATTAAAAAAAAAAACGCAATATGTAGGCTACACGAGAACGGAGACGTCGAGTAACCAAAACAAATGCGTTAAACAAATTCGTACACGTTATTTATCAATTTAACTCTAGAATTAAAGGATATACAACGAGAAACAACGTTTGACAACCTTTAAACAGTTTTAATAACTATCTCAAAAATTATCGCTCTGATGCAAACAACTGATGAGTTATCTACTTAAATATGATGAACAAAACGACTTACGTATTTTAAACATGCTAACCTTTAGCCCGGTAAGCAAATTAAAAAAAAAAAACGCAATATGTAGGCTACACGAGAACGGAGACGTCGAGTAACCAAAACAAATGCGTTAAACAAATTCGTACACGTTATTTATCAATTTAACTCTAGAATTAAAGGATATACAACGAGAAACAACGTTTGACAACCTTTAAACAGTTTTAATAACTATCTCAAAAATTATCGCTCTGATGCAAACAACTGATGAGTTATCTACTTAAATTTGATGAACAAAACGACTTACGTATTTTAAACATGCTAACTTTTAGCCCGGTAAGCAAATTAAAAAAAAAACGCAATATGTAGGCTACACGAGAACGGAGACGTCGAGTAACCAAAACAAATGCGTTAAACAAATTCGTACACGTTATTTATCAATATAACTCTAGAATTAAAGGATATACAACGAGAAACAACGTTTGACAACCTTTAAACAGTTTTAATAACTATCTCAAAAATTATCGCTCTGATGCAAACAACTGATGAGTTATCTACTTAAATTTGATGAACAAAACGACTTACGTATTTTAAACATGCTAACCTTTAGCCCGGTAAGCAAATTAAAAAAAAACGCAATATGTAGGCTACACGAGAACGGAGACGTCGAGTAACCAAAAGAAATGCGTTAAACAAATTCGTACACGTTATTTAACAATTTAACTCTAGAATTAAAGGATATACAACGAGAAACAACGTTTGACAACCTTTAAACAGTTTTAATAACTATCTCAAAAATTATCGCTCTGATGCAAACAACTGATGAGTTATCTACTTAAATTTGATGAACAAAACGGCTTACGTATTTTAAACATGCTAACCTTTAGCCCGGTAAGCAAATTAAAAAAAAAAACGCAATATGTAGGCTACACGAGAACGGAGACGTCGAGTAACCAAAACAAATGCGTTAAACAAATTCGTACACGTTATTTATCAATTTAACTCTAGAATTAAAGGATATACAACGAGAAACAACGTTTGACAACCTTTAAACAGTTTTAATAACTATCTCAAAAATTATCGCTCTGATGCAAACAACTGATAAGTTATCTACTTAAATTTGATGAACAAAACGACTTACGTATTTTAAACATGCTAACCTTTAGCCCGGTAAGCAAATTAAAAAAAAAACGCAATATGTAGGCTACACGAGAACGGAGACGTCGAGTAACCAAAACAAATGCGTTAAACAAATTCGTACACGTTATTTATCAATTTAACTCTAGAATTAAAGGATATACAACGAGAAACAACGTTTGACAACCTTTAAACAGTTTTAATAACTATCTCAAAAATTATCGCTCTGATGCAAACAACTGATGAGTTATCTACTTAAATTTGATGAACAAAACGACTTACGTATTTTAAACATGCTAACCTTTAGCCCGGTAAGCAATTTAAAAAAAAAAACGCAATATGTAAGCTACACGAGAACGGAGACGTCGAGTAACCAAAACAAATGCGTTAAACAAATTCGTACACGTTATTTATCAATTTAACTCTAGAATTAAAGGATATACAACGAGAAACAACGTTTGACAACCTTTAAACAGTTTTAATAACTATCTCAAAAATTGTCGCTCTGATGCAAACAACTGATGAGTTATCTACTTAAATTTGATGAACAAAACGACTTACGTATTTTAAACATGCTAACCTTTAGCCCGGTAAGCAAATTAAAAAAAAAAACGCAATATGTAGGCTACACGAGAACGGAGACGTCGAGTAACCAAAACAAATGCGTTAAACAAATCCGTACACGTTATTTATCAATTTAACTCTAGGATTAAAGGATATACAACGAGAAACAACGTTTGACAACCTTTAAACAGTTTTAATAACTATCTCAAAAATTGTCGCTCTGATGCAAACAACTGATGAGTTATCTACTTAAATTTGATGAACAAAACGACTTACGTATTTTAAACATGCTAACCTTTAGCCCGGTAAGCAAATTAAAAAAAAAAACGCAATATGTAGGCTACACGAGAACGGAGACGTCGAGTAACCAAAACAAATGCGTTAAACAAATTCGTACACGTTATTTATCAATTTAACTCTAGAATTAAAGGATATACAACGAGAAACAACGTTTGACAACCTTTAAACAGTTTTAGTAACTATCTCAAAAATTGTCGCTCTGATGCAAACAACTGATGAGTTATCTACTTAAATTTGATGAACAAAACGACTTACGTATTTTAAACATGCTAACCTTTAGCCCGGTAAGCAAATTAAAAAAAAAACGCAATATGTAGGCTACACGAGAACGGAGACGTCGAGTAACCAAAACAAATGCGTTAAACAAATTCGTACACATTATTTATCAATTTAACTCTAGGATTAAAGGATATACAACGAGAAACAACGTTTGACAACCTTTAAACAGTTTTAATAACTATCTCAAAAATTGTCGCTCTGATGCAAACAACTGATGAGTTATCTACTTAAATTTGATGAACAAAACGACTTACGTATTTTAAACATGCTAACCTTTAGCCCGGTAAGCAAATTAAAAAAAAAACGCAATATGTAGGCTACACGAGAACGGAGACGTCGAGTAACCAAAACAAATGCGTTAAACAAATTCGTACACGTTATTTATCAATTTAACTCTAGAATTAAAGGATATACAACGAGAAACAACGTTTGACAACCTTTAAACAGTTTTAATAACTATCTCAAAAATTGCCGCTCTGATGCAAACAACTGATGAGTTATCTACTTAAATATGATGAACAAAACGACTTACGTATTTTAAACATGCTAACCTTTAGCCCGGTAAGCAAATTAAAAAAAAAACGCAATATGTAGGCTACACGAGAACGGAGACGTCGAGTAACCAAAACAAATGCGTTAAACAAATTCGTACACGTTATTTATCAATTTAACTCTAGAATTAAAGGATATACAACGAGAAACAACGTTTGACAACCTTTAAACAGTTTTAATAACTATCTCAAAAATTATCGCTCTGATGCAAACAGCTGATGAGTTATCTACTTAAATTTGATGAACAAAACGACTTACGTATTTTAAACATGCTAACCTTTAGCCCGGTAAGCAAATTTAAAAAAAAAACGCAATATGTAGGCTACACGAGAACGGAGACGTCGAGTAACCAAAACAAATGCGTTAAACAAATTCGTACACGTTATTTATCAATTTAACTCTAGAATTAAAGGATATACAACGAGAAACAACGTTTGACAACCTTTAAACAGTTTTAATAACTATCTCAAAAATTATCGCTCTGATGCAAACAGCTGATGAGTTATCTACTTAAATATGATGAACAAAACGACTTACGTATTTTAAACATGCTAACCTTTAGCCCGGTAAGCAAATTAAAAAAAAAAACGCAATATGTAGGCTACACGAGAACGGAGACGTCGAGTAACCAAAACAAATGCGTTAAACAAATTCGTACACGTTATTTATCAATTTAACTCTAGAATTAAAGGATATACAACGAGAAACAACGTTTGACAACCTTTAAACAGTTTTAATAACTATCTCAAAGATTGTCGCTCTGATGCAAACATCTGATGAGTTATCTACTTAAATTTGTTGAACAAAACGACTTACGTATTTTAAGCATGCTAACCTTTAGCCCGGTAAGCAAATTAAAAAAAAAACGCAATATGTAGGCTACACGAGAACGGAGACGTCGAGTAACCAAAACAAATGCGTTAAACAAATTCGTACACGTTATTTATCAATTTAACTCTAGAATTAAAGGATATACAACGAGAAACAACGTTTGACAACCTTTAAACAGTTTTAATAACTATCTCAAAAATTATCGCTCTGATGCAAACAACTGATGAGTTATCTACTTAAATATGATGAACAAAACGACTTACGTATTTTAAACATGCTAACCTTTAGCCCGGTAAGCAAATTAAAAAAAAAAACGCAATATGTAGGCTACACGAGAACGGAGACGTCGAGTAACCAAAACAAATGCGTTAAACAAATTCGTACACGTTATTTATCAATTTAACTCTAGAATTAAAGGATATACAACGAGAAACAACGTTTGACAACCTTTAAACAGTTTTAATAACTATCTCAAAAATTATCGCTCTGATGCAAACAACTGATGAGTTATCTACTTAAATTTGATGAACAAAACGACTTACGTATTTTAAACATGCTAACTTTTAGCCCGGTAAGCAAATTAAAAAAAAAACGCAATATGTAGGCTACACGAGAACGGAGACGTCGAGTAACCAAAACAAATGCGTTAAACAAATTCGTACACGTTATTTATCAATATAACTCTAGAATTAAAGGATATACAACGAGAAACAACGTTTGACAACCTTTAAACAGTTTTAATAACTATCTCAAAAATTATCGCTCTGATGCAAACAACTGATGAGTTATCTACTTAAATTTGATGAACAAAACGACTTACGTATTTTAAACATGCTAACCTTTAGCCCGGTAAGCAAATTAAAAAAAAAACGCAATATGTAGGCTACACGAGAACGGAGACGTCGAGTAACCAAAAGAAATGCGTTAAACAAATTCGTACACGTTATTTATCAATTTAACTCTAGAATTAAAGGATATACAACGAGAAACAACGTTTGACAACCTTTAAACAGTTTTAATAACTATCTCAAAAATTATCGCTCTGATGCAAACAACTGATGAGTTATCTACTTAAATTTGATGAACAAAACGGCTTACGTATTTTAAACATGCTAACCTTTAGCCCGGTAAGCAAATTAAAAAAAAAAACGCAATATGTAGGCTACACGAGAACGGAGACGTCGAGTAACCAAAACAAATGCGTTAAACAAATTCGTACACGTTATTTATCAATTTAACTCTAGAATTAAAGGATATACAACGAGAAACAACGTTTGACAACCTTTAAACAGTTTTAATAACTATCTCAAAAATTATCGCTCTGATGCAAACAACTGATAAGTTATCTACTTAAATTTGATGAACAAAACGACTTACGTATTTTAAACATGCTAACCTTTAGCCCGGTAAGCAAATTAAAAAAAAAACGCAATATGTAGGCTACACGAGAACGGAGACGTCGAGTAACCAAAACAAATGCGTTAAACAAATTCGTACACGTTATTTATCAATTTAACTCTAGAATTAAAGGATATACAACGAGAAACAACGTTTGACAACCTTTAAACAGTTTTAATAACTATCTCAAAAATTATCGCTCTGATGCAAACAACTGATGAGTTATCTACTTAAATTTGATGAACAAAACGACTTACGTATTTTAAACATGCTAACCTTTAGCCCGGTAAGCAATTTAAAAAAAAAAACGCAATATGTAAGCTACACGAGAACGGAGACGTCGAGTAACCAAAACAAATGCGTTAAACAAATTCGTACACGTTATTTATCAATTTAACCCTAGAATTAAAGGATATACAACGAGAAACAACGTTTGACAACCTTTAAACAGTTTTAATAACTATCTCAAAAATTGTCGCTCTGATGCAAACAACTGATGAGTTATCTACTTAAATTTGATGAACAAAACGACTTACGTATTTTAAACATGCTAACCTTTAGCCCGGTAAGCAAATTAAAAAAAAAACGCAATATGTAGGCTACACGAGAACGGAGACGTCGAGTAACCAAAACAAATGCGTTAAACAAATCCGTACACGTTATTTATCAATTTAACTCTAGGATTAAAGGATATACAACGAGAAACAACGTTTGACAACCTTTAAACAGTTTTAATAACTATCTCAAAAATTGTCGCTCTGATGCAAACAACTGATGAGTTATCTACTTAAATTTGATGAACAAAACGACTTACGTATTTTAAACATGCTAACCTTTAGCCCGGTAAGCAAATTAAAAAAAAAACGCAATATGTAGGCTACACGAGAACGGAGACGTCGAGTAACCAAAACAAATGCGTTAAACAAATTCGTACACGTTATTTATCAATTTAACTCTAGAATTAAAGGATATACAACGAGAAACAACGTTTGACAACCTTTAAACAGTTTTAATAACTATCTCAAAAATTGTCGCTCGGATGCAAACAACTGATGAGTTATCTACTTAAATATGATGAACAAAACGACTTACGTATTTTAAACATGCTAACCTTTAGCCCGGTAAGCAAATTAAAAAAAAAAACGCAATATGTAGGCTACACGAGAACGGAGACGTCGAGTAACCAAAACAAATGCGTTAAACAAATTCGTACACGTTATTTATCAATTTAACTCTAGAATTAAAGGATATACAACGAGAAACAACGTTTGACAACCTTTAAACAGTTTTAATAACTATCTCAAAAATTATCGCTCTGATGCAAACAACTGATGAGTTATCTACTTAATTTGATGAACAAAACGACTTACGTATTTTAAACATGCTAACCTTTAGCCCGGTAAGCAAATTAAAAAAAAAAACGCAATATGTAGGCTACACGAGAACGGAGACGTCGAGTAACCAAAACAAATGCGTTAAACAAATTCGTACACGTTATTTATCAATATAACTCTAGAATTAAAGGATATACAACGAGAAACAACGTTTGACAACCTTTAAACAGTTTTAATAACTATCTCAAAAATTATCGCTCTGATGCAAACAACTGATGAGTTATCTACTTAAATTTGATGAACAAAACGACTTACGTATTTTAAACATGCTAACCTTTAGCCCGGTAAGCAAATTAAAAAAAAAACGCAATATGTAGGCTACACGAGAACGGAGACGTCGAGTAACCAAAACAAATGCGTTAAACAAATTCGTACACGTTATTTATCAATTTAACTCTAGAATTAAAGGATATACAACGAGAAACAACGTTTGACAACCTTTAAACAGTTTTAATAACTATCTCAAAAATTATCGCTCTGATGCAAACAACTGATGAGTTATCTACTTAAATTTGATGAACAAAACGGCTTACGTATTTTAAACATGCTAACCTTTAGCCCGGTAAGCAAATTTAAAAAAAAAACGCAATATGTAGGCTACACGAGAACGGAGACGTCGAGTAACCAAAACAAATGCGTTAAACAAATTCGTACACGTTATTTATCAATTTAACTCTAGAATTAAAGGATATACAACGAGAAACAACGTTTGACAACCTTTAAACAGTTTTAATAACTATCTCAAAAATTATCGCTCTGATGCAAACAACTGATGAGTTATCTACTTAAATATGATGAACAAAACGACTTACGTATTTTAAACATGCTAACCTTTAGCCCGGTAAGCAAATTAAAAAAAAAAACGCAATATGTAGGCTACACGAGAACGGAGACGTCGAGTAACCAAAACAAATGCGTTAAACAAATTCGTACACGTTATTTATCAATTTAACTCTAGAATTAAAGGATATACAACGAGAAACAACGTTTGACAACCTTTAAACAGTTTTAATAACTATCTCAAAAATTGTCGCTCTGATGCAAACAACTGATGAGTTATCTACTTAAATTTGTTGAACAAAAACGACTTACGTATTTTAAGCATGCTAACCTTTAGCCCGGTAAGCAAATTAATAAAAAACGCAATATGTAGGCTACACGAGAACGGAGACGTCGAGTAACCAAAACAAATGCGTTAAACAAATTCGTACACGTTATTTATCAATTTAACTCTAGAATTAAAGGATATACAACGAGAAACAACGTTTGACAACCTTTAAACAGTTTTAATAACTATCTCAAAAATTGTCGCTCTGATGCAAACAACTGATGAGTTATCTACTTAAATTTGATGAACAAAACGACTTACGTATTTTAAACATGCTAACCTTTAGCCCGTAAGCAAATTAAAAAAAAAACGCAATATGTAGGCTACACGATAACGGAGACGTCGAGTAACCAAAACAAATGCGTTAAACAAATTCGTACACGTTATTTATCAATTTAACTCTAGGATTAAAGGATATACAACGAGAAACAACGTTTGACAACCTTTAAACAATTTTAATAACTATCTCAAAAATTGTCGCTCTGATGCAAACAACTGATGAGTTATCTACTTAAATTTGATGAACAAAACGACTTACGTATTTTAAACATGCTAACCTTTAGCCCGGTAAGCAAATTAAAAAAAAAACGCAATATGTAGGCTACACGAGAACGGAGACGTCGAGTAACCAAAACAAATGCGTTAAACAAATTCGTACACGTTATTTATCAATTTAACTCTAGAATTAAAGGATATACAACGAGAAACAACGTTTGACAACCTTTAAACAGTTTTAATAACTATCTCAAAAATTGTCGCTCTGATGCAAACAACTGATGAGTTATCTACTTAAATATGATGAACAAAACGACTTACGTATTTTAAACATGCTAACCTTTAGCCCGGTAAGCAAATTAAAAAAAAAACGCAATATGTAGGCTACACGAGAACGGAGACGTCGAGTAACCAAAACAAATGCGTTAAACAAATTCGTACACGTTATTTATCAATTTAACTCTAGAATTAAAGGATATACAACGAGAAACAACGTTTGACAACCTTTAAACAGTTTTAATAACTATCTCAAAAATTATCGCTCTGATGCCAACAACTGATGAGTTATCTACTTAAATTTGATGAACAAAACGACTTACGTATTTTAAACATGCTAACCTTTAGCCCGGTAAGCAAATTAAAAAAAAAAACGCAATATGTAGGCTACACGAGAACGGAGACGTCGAGTAACCAAAACAAATGCGTTAAACAAATTCGTACATGTTATTTATCAATTTAACTCTAGAATTAAAGGATATACAACGAGAAACAACGTTTGACAACCTTTAAACAGTTTTAATAACTATCTCAAAAATTATCGCTCTGATGCAAACAACTGATGAGTTATCTACTTAAATTTGATGAACAAAACGACTTGCGTATTTTAAACATGCTAACCTTTAGCCCGGTAAGCAATTTAAAAAAAAAACGCAATATGTAGGCTACACGAGAACGGAGACGTCGAGTAACCAAAACAAATGCGTTAAACAAATTCGTACACGTTATTTATCAATTTAACTCTAGAATTAAAGGATATACAACGAGAAACAACGTTTGACAACCTTTAAACAGTTTTAATAACTATCTCAAAAATTATCGCTCTGATGCAAACAACTGATGACTTATCTACTTAAATATGATGAACAAAACGACTTACGTATTTTAAACATGCTAACCTTTAGCCCGGTAAGCAAATTAAAAAAAAAAAACGCAATATGTAGGCTACACGAGAACGGAGACGTCGAGTAACCAAAACAAATGCGTTAAACAAATTCGTACACGTTATTTATCAATTTAACTCTAGAATTAAAGGATATACAACGAGAAACAACGTTTGACAACCTTTAAACAGTTTTAATAACTATCTCAAAAATTATCGCTCTGATGCAAACAACTGATGAGTTATCTACTTAAATTTGATGAACAAAACGGCTTACGTATTTTAAACATGCTAACCTTTAGCCCGGTAAGCAAATTTAAAAAAAAAACGCAATATGTAGGCTACACGAGAACGGAGACGTCGAGTAACCAAAACAAATGCGTTAAACAAATTCGTACACGTTATTTATCAATTTAACTCTAGAATTAAAGGATATACAACGAGAAACAACGTTTGACAACCTTTAAACAGTTTTAATAACTATCTCAAAAATTATCGCTCTGATGCAAACAACTGATGAGTTATCTACTTAAATATGATGAACAAAACGACTTACGTATTTTAAACATGCTAACCTTTAGCCCGGTAAGCAAATTAAAAAAAAAAACGCAATATGTAGGCTACACGAGAACGGAGACGTCGAGTAACCAAAACAAATGCGTTAAACAAATTCGTACACGTTATTTATCAATTTAACTCTAGAATTAAAGGATATACAACGAGAAACAACGTTTGACAACCTTTAAACAGTTTTAATAACTATCTCAAAAATTGTCGCTCTGATGCAAACAACTGATGAGTTATCTACTTAAATTTGTTGAACAAAACGACTTACGTATTTTAAGCATGCTAACCTTTAGCCCGGTAAGCAAATTAATAAAAAACGCAATATGTAGGCTACACGAGAACGGAGACGTCGAGTAACCAAAACAAATGCGTTAAACAAATTCGTACACGTTATTTATCAATTTAACTCTAGAATTAAAGGATATACAACGAGAAACAACGTTTGACAACCTTTAAACAGTTTTAATAACTATCTCAAAAATTGTCGCTCTGATGCAAACAACTGATGAGTTATCTACTTAAATTTGATGAACAAAACGACTTACGTATTTTAAACATGCTAACCTTTAGCCCGGTAAGCAAATTAAAAAAAAAACGCAATATGTAGGCTACACGATAACGGAGACGTCGAGTAACCAAAACAAATGCGTTAAACAAATTCGTACACGTTATTTATCAATTTAACTCTAGGATTAAAGGATATACAACGAGAAACAACGTTTGACAACCTTTAAACAATTTTAATAACTATCTCAAAAATTGTCGCTCTGATGCAAACAACTGATGAGTTATCTACTTAAATTTGATGAACAAAACGACTTACGTATTTTAAACATGCTAACCTTTAGCCCGGTAAGCAAATTAAAAAAAAAACGCAATATGTAGGCTACACGAGAACGGAGACGTCGAGTAACCAAAACAAATGCGTTAAACAAATTCGTACACGTTATTTATCAATTTAACTCTAGAATTAAAGGATATACAACGAGAAACAACGTTTGACAACCTTTAAACAGTTTTAATAACTATCTCAAAAATTGTCGCTCTGATGCAAACAACTGATGAGTTATCTACTTAAATATGATGAACAAAACGACTTACGTATTTTAAACATGCTAACCTTTAGCCCGGTAAGCAAATTAAAAAAAAAACGCAATATGTAGGCTACACGAGAACGGAGACGTCGAGTAACCAAAACAAATGCGTTAAACAAATTCGTACACGTTATTTATCAATTTAACTCTAGAATTAAAGGATATACAACGAGAAACAACGTTTGACAACCTTTAAACAGTTTTTTAATAACTATCTCAAAAATTATCGCTCTGATGCCAACAACTGATGAGTTATCTACTTAAATTTGATGAACAAAACGACTTACGTATTTTAAACATGCTAACCTTTAGCCCGGTAAGCAAATTAAAAAAAAAAACGCAATATGTAGGCTACACGAGAACGGAGACGTCGAGTAACCAAAACAAATGCGTTAAACAAATTCGTACATGTTATTTATCAATTTAACTCTAGAATTAAAGGATATACAACGAGAAACAACGTTTGACCCTTTAAACAGTTTTAATAACTATCTCAAAAATTATCGCTCTGATGCAAACAACTGATGAGTTATCTACTTAAATTTGATGAACAAAACGACTTGCGTATTTTAAACATGCTAACCTTTAGCCCGGTAAGCAATTTAAAAAAAAAACGCAATATGTAGGCTACACGAGAACGGAGACGTCGAGTAACCAAAACAAATGCGTTAAACAAATTCGTACACGTTATTTATCAATTTAACTCTAGAATTAAAGGATATACAACGAGAAACAACGTTTGACAACCTTTAAACAGTTTTAATAACTATCTCAAAAATTATCGCTCTGATGCAAACAACTGATGACTTATCTACTTAAATATGATGAACAAAACGACTTACGTATTTTAAACATGCTAACCTTTAGCCCGGTAAGCAAATTAAAAAAAAAAAACGCAATATGTAGGCTACACGAGAACGGAGACGTCGAGTAACCAAAACAAATGCGTTAAACAAATTCGTACACGTTATTTATCAATTTAACTCTAGAATTAAAGGATATACAACGAGAAACAACGTTTGACAACCTTTAAACAGTTTTAATAACTATCTCAAAAATTATCGCTCTGATGCAAACAACTGATGAGTTATCTACTTAAATATGATGAACAAAACGACTTACGTATTTTAAACATGCTAACCTTTAGCCCGGTAAGCAAATTAAAAAAAAAAACGCAATATGTAGGCTACACGAGAACGGAGACGTCGAGTAACCAAAACAAATGCGTTAAACAAATTCGTACACGTTATTTATCAATTTAACTCTAGAATTAAAGGATATACAACGAGAAACAACGTTTGACAACCTTTAAACAGTTTTAATAACTATCTCAAAAATTATCGCTCTGATGCAAACAACTGATGAGTTATCTACTTAAATTTGATGAACAAAACGACTTACGTATTTTAAACATGCTAACTTTTAGCCCGGTAAGCAAATTAAAAAAAAAAACGCAATATGTAGGCTACACGAGAACGGAGACGTCGAGTAACCAAAACAAATGCGTTAAACAAATTCGTACACGTTATTTATCAATATAACTCTAGAATTAAAGGATATACAACGAGAAACAACGTTTGACAACCTTTAAACAGTTTTAATAACTATCTCAAAAATTATCGCTCTGATGCAAACAACTGATGAGTTATCTACTTAAATTTGATGAACAAAACGACTTACGTATTTTAAACATGCTAACCTTTAGCCCGGTAAGCAAATTAAAAAAAAAACGCAATATGTAGGCTACACGAGAACGGAGACGTCGAGTAACCAAAAGAAATGCGTTAAACAAATTCGTACACGTTATTTATCAATTTAACTCTAGAATTAAAGGATATACAACGAGAAACAACGTTTGACAACCTTTAAACAGTTTTAATAACTATCTCAAAAATTATCGCTCTGATGCAAACAACTGATGAGTTATCTACTTAAATTTGATGAACAAAACGGCTTACGTATTTTAAACATGCTAACCTTTAGCCCGGTAAGCAAATTAAAAAAAAAAACGCAATATGTAGGCTACACGAGAACGGAGACGTCGAGTAACCAAAACAAATGCGTTAAACAAATTCGTACACGTTATTTATCAATTTAACTCTAGAATTAAAGGATATACAACGAGAAACAACGTTTGACAACCTTTAAACAGTTTTAATAACTATCTCAAAAATTATCGCTCTGATGCAAACAACTGATAAGTTATCTACTTAAATTTGATGAACAAAACGACTTACGTATTTTAAACATGCTAACCTTTAGCCCGGTAAGCAAATTAAAAAAAAAACGCAATATGTAGGCTACACGAGAACGGAGACGTCGAGTAACCAAAACAAATGCGTTAAACAAATTCGTACACGTTATTTATCAATTTAACTCTAGAATTAAAGGATATACAACGAGAAACAACGTTTGACAACCTTTAAACAGTTTTAATAACTATCTCAAAAATTATCGCTCTGATGCAAACAACTGATGAGTTATCTACTTAAATTTGATGAACAAAACGACTTACGTATTTTAAACATGCTAACCTTTAGCCCGGTAAGCAATTTAAAAAAAAAAACGCAATATGTAAGCTACACGAGAACGGAGACGTCGAGTAACCAAAACAAATGCGTTAAACAAATTCGTACACGTTATTTATCAATTTAACCCTAGAATTAAAGGATATACAACGAGAAACAACGTTTGACAACCTTTAAACAGTTTTAATAACTATCTCAAAAATTGTCGCTCTGATGCAAACAACTGATGAGTTATCTACTTAAATTTGATGAACAAAACGACTTACGTATTTTAAACATGCTAACCTTTAGCCCGGTAAGCAAATTAAAAAAAAAACGCAATATGTAGGCTACACGAGAACGGAGACGTCGAGTAACCAAAACAAATGCGTTAAACAAATCCGTACACGTTATTTATCAATTTAACTCTAGGATTAAAGGATATACAACGAGAAACAACGTTTGACAACCTTTAAACAGTTTTAATAACTATCTCAAAAATTGTCGCTCTGATGCAAACAACTGATGAGTTATCTACTTAAATTTGATGAACAAAACGACTTACGTATTTTAAACATGCTAACCTTTAGCCCGGTAAGCAAATTAAAAAAAAAACGCAATATGTAGGCTACACGAGAACGGAGACGTCGAGTAACCAAAACAAATGCGTTAAACAAATTCGTACACGTTATTTATCAATTTAACTCTAGAATTAAAGGATATACAACGAGAAACAACGTTTGACAACCTTTAAACAGTTTTAATAACTATCTCAAAAATTGTCGCTCGGATGCAAACAACTGATGAGTTATCTACTTAAATATGATGAACAAAACGACTTACGTATTTTAAACATGCTAACCTTTAGCCCGGTAAGCAAATTAAAAAAAAAAACGCAATATGTAGGCTACACGAGAACGGAGACGTCGAGTAACCAAAACAAATGCGTTAAACAAATTCGTACACGTTATTTATCAATTTAACTCTAGAATTAAAGGATATACAACGAGAAACAACGTTTGACAACCTTTAAACAGTTTTAATAACTATCTCAAAAATTATCGCTCTGATGCAAACAACTGATGAGTTATCTACTTAATTTGATGAACAAAACGACTTACGTATTTTAAACATGCTAACCTTTAGCCCGGTAAGCAAATTAAAAAAAAAAACGCAATATGTAGGCTACACGAGAACGGAGACGTCGAGTAACCAAAACAAATGCGTTAAACAAATTCGTACACGTTATTTATCAATATAACTCTAGAATTAAAGGATATACAACGAGAAACAACGTTTGACAACCTTTAAACAGTTTTAATAACTATCTCAAAAATTATCGCTCTGATGCAAACAACTGATGAGTTATCTACTTAAATTTGATGAACAAAACGACTTACGTATTTTAAACATGCTAACTTTTAGCCCGGTAAGCAAATTAAAAAAAAAACGCAATATGTAGGCTACACGAGAACGGAGACGTCGAGTAACCAAAACAAATGCGTTAAACAAATTCGTACACGTTATTTATCAATTTAACTCTAGAATTAAAGGATATACAACGAGAAACAACGTTTGACAACCTTTAAACAGTTTTAATAACTATCTCAAAAATTATCGCTCTGATGCAAACAACTGATGAGTTATCTACTTAAATTTGATGAACAAAACGGCTTACGTATTTTAAACATGCTAACCTTTAGCCCGGTAAGCAAATTTAAAAAAAAAACGCAATATGTAGGCTACACGAGAACGGAGACGTCGAGTAACCAAAACAAATGCGTTAAACAAATTCGTACACGTTATTTATCAATTTAACTCTAGAATTAAAGGATATACAACGAGAAACAACGTTTGACAACCTTTAAACAGTTTTAATAACTATCTCAAAAATTATCGCTCTGATGCAAACAACTGATGAGTTATCTACTTAAATATGATGAACAAAACGACTTACGTATTTTAAACATGCTAACCTTTAGCCCGGTAAGCAAATTAAAAAAAAAAACGCAATATGTAGGCTACACGAGAACGGAGACGTCGAGTAACCAAAACAAATGCGTTAAACAAATTCGTACACGTTATTTATCAATTTAACTCTAGAATTAAAGGATATACAACGAGAAACAACGTTTGACAACCTTTAAACAGTTTTAATAACTATCTCAAAAATTGTCGCTCTGATGCAAACAACTGATGAGTTATCTACTTAAATTTGTTGAACAAAACGACTTACGTATTTTAAGCATGCTAACCTTTAGCCCGGTAAGCAAATTAATAAAAAACGCAATATGTAGGCTACACGAGAACGGAGACGTCGAGTAACCAAAACAAATGCGTTAAACAAATTCGTACACGTTATTTATCAATTTAACTCTAGAATTAAAGGATATACAACGAGAAACAACGTTTGACAACCTTTAAACAGTTTTAATAACTATCTCAAAAATTGTCGCTCTGATGCAAACAACTGATGAGTTATCTACTTAAATTTGATGAACAAAACGACTTACGTATTTTAAACATGCTAACCTTTAGCCCGGTAAGCAAATTAAAAAAAAAAACGCAATATGTAGGCTACACGAGAACGGAGACGTCGAGTAACCAAAACAAATGCGTTAAACAAATTCGTACACGTTATTTATCAATTTAACTCTAGGATTAAAGGATATACAACGAGAAACAACGTTTGACAACCTTTAAACAGTTTTAATAACTATCTCAAAAATTGTCGCTCTGATGCAAACAACTGATGAGTTATCTACTTAAATTTGATGAACAAAACGACTTACGTATTTTAAACATGCTAACCTTTAGCCCGGTAAGCAAATTAAAAAAAAAACGCAATATGTAGGCTACACGAGAACGGAGACGTCGAGTAACCAAAACAAATGCGTTAAACAAATTCGTACACGTTATTTATCAATTTAACTCTAGAATTAAAGGATATACAACGAGAAACAACGTTTGACAACCTTTAAACAGTTTTAATAACTATCTCAAAAATTGTCGCTCTGATGCAAACAACTGATGAGTTATCTACTTAAATATGATGAACAAAACGACTTACGTATTTTAAACATGCTAACCTTTAGCCCGGTAAGCAAATTAAAAAAAAAACGCAATATGTAGGCTACACGAGAACGGAGACGTCGAGTAACCAAAACAAATGCGTTAAACAAATTCGTACACGTTATTTATCAATTTAACTCTAGAATTAAAGGATATACAACGAGAAACAACGTTTGACAACCTTTAAACAGTTTTAATAACTATCTCAAAAATTATCGCTCTGATGCCAACAACTGATGAGTTATCTACTTAAATTTGATGAACAAAACGACTTACGTATTTTAAACATGCTAACCTTTAGCCCGGTAAGCAAATTAAAAAAAAAAACGCAATATGTAGGCTACACGAGAACGGAGACGTCGAGTAACCAAAACAAATGCGTTAAACAAATTCGTACATGTTATTTATCAATTTAACTCTAGAATTAAAGGATATACAACGAGAAACAACGTTTGACAACCTTTAAACAGTTTTAATAACTATCTCAAAAATTATCGCTCTGATGCAAACAACTGATGAGTTATCTACTTAAATTTGATGAACAAAACGACTTGCGTATTTTAAACATGCTAACCTTTAGCCCGGTAAGCAATTTAAAAAAAAAACGCAATATGTAGGCTACACGAGAACGGAGACGTCGAGTAACCAAAACAAATGCGTTAAACAAATTCGTACACGTTATTTATCAATTTAACTCTAGAATTAAAGGATATACAACGAGAAACAACGTTTGACAACCTTTAAACAGTTTTAATAACTATCTCAAAAATTATCGCTCTGATGCAAACAACTGATGAGTTATCTACTTAAATTTGATGAACAAAACGACTTACGTATTTTAAACATGCTAACCTTTAGCCCGGTAAGCAAATTTAAAAAAAACGCAATATGTAGGCTACACGAGAACGGAGACGTCGAGTAACCAAAACAAATGCGTTAAACAAATTCGTACACGTTATTTATCAATTTAACTCTAGAATTAAAGGATATACAACGAGAAACAACGTTTGACAACCTTTAAACAGTTTTAATAACTATCTCAAAAATTATCGCTCTGATGCAAACAACTGATGACTTATCTACTTAAATATGATGAACAAAACGACTTACGTATTTTAAACATGCTAACCTTTAGCCCGGTAAGCAAATTAAAAAAAAAAACGCAATATGTAGGCTACACGAGAACGGAGACGTCGAGTAACCAAAACAAATGCGTTAAACAAATTCGTACACGTTATTTATCAATTTAACTCTAGAATTAAAGGATATACAACGAGAAACAACGTTTGACAACCTGTAAATAGTTTTAATAACTATCTCAAAAATTATCGCTCTGATGCAAACAACTGATGAGTTATCTACTTAAATTTGTTGAACAAAACGACTTACGTATTTTAAGCATGCTAACCTTTAGCCCGGTAAGCAAATTAAAAAAAAAACGCAATATGTAGGCTACACGAGAACGCAGACGTCGAGTAACCAAAACAAATGCGTTAAACAAATTCGTACACGTTATTTATCAATTTAACTCTAGAATTAAAGGATATACAACGAGAAACAACGTTTGACAACCTTTAAACAGTTTTAATAACTATCTCAAAAATTATCGCTCTGATGCAAACAACTGATGAGTTATCTACTTAAATATGATGAACAAAACGACTTACGTATTTTAAACATGCTAACCTTTAGCCCGGTAAGCAAGTTAAAAAAAAACGCAATATGTGGGCTACACGAGAACGGAGACGTCGAGTAACCAAAACAAATGCGCTAAACAAATTCGTACACGTTATTTATCAATTTAACTCTAGAATTAAAGGATATACAACAAGAAACAACGTTTGACAACCTTTAAACAGTTTTAATAACTATCTCAAAAATTATCGCTCTGATGCAAACAACTGATGAGTTATCTACTTAAATATGATGAACAAAACGACTTACGTATTTTAAACATGCTAACCTTTAGCCCGGTAAGCAAATTAAAAAAAAAACGCAATATGTAGGCTACACGAGAACGGAGACGTCGAGTAACCAAAACAAATGCGTTAAACAAATTCGTACACGTTATTTATCAATTTAACTCTAGAATTAAAGGATATACAACGAGAAACAACGTTTGACAACCTTTAAACAGTTTTAATAACTATCTCAAAAATTATCGCTCTGATGCAAACAACTGATGAGTTATCTACTTAAATTTGATGAACAAAACGACTTACGTATTTTAAACATGCTAACCTTTAGCCCGGTAAGCAAATTTAAAAAAAAACGCAATATGTAGGCTACACGAGAACGGAGACGTCGAGTAACCAAAACAAATGCGTTAAACAAATTCGTACACGTTATTTATCAATTTAACTATAGAATTAAAGGATATACAACGAGAAACAACGTTTGACAACCTTTAAACAGTTTTAATAACTATCTCAAAAATTATCGCTCTGATGCAAACAACTGATGAGTTATCTACTTAAATTTGTTGAACAAAACGACTTACGTATTTTAAACATGCTAACCTTTAGCCCGGCAAGCAAATTAAAAAAAAACGCAATATGTAGGCTACACGAGAACGGAGACGTCGAGTAACCAAAACAAATGCGTTAAACAAATTCTTACACGTTATTTATCAATTTAACTCTAGAATTAAAGGATATACAACGAGAAACAACGTTTGACAACCTTTAAACAGTTTTAATAACTACCTCAAAAATTATCGCTCTGATGCAAACAACTGATGAGTTATCTACTTAAATTTGATGAACAAAACGACTTACGTATTTTAAACATGCTAACCTTTAGCCCGGTAAGCAAATTAAAAAAAAAAACCCAATATGTAGGCTACACGAGAACGGAGACGTCGAGTAACCAAAACAAATGCGTTAAACAAATTCGTACACGTTATTTATCAATTTAACTCTAGAATTAAAGGATATACAACGAGAAACAACGTTTGACAACCTTTAAACAGTTTTAATAACTATCTCAAAAATTGTCGCTCTGATGCAAACAACTGATGAGTTATCTACTTAAATTTGATGAACAAAACGACTTACGTATTTTAAACATGCTAACCTTTAGCCCGGTAAGCAAATTAAAAAAAAACGCAATATGTAGGCTACACGAGAACGGAGACGTCGAGTAACCAAAACAAATGCGTTAAACAAATTCGTACACGTTATTTATCAATTTAACTCTAGAATTAAAGGATATACAACGAGAAACAACGTTTGACAACCTTTAAACAGTTTTAATAACTATCTCAAAAATTATCGCTCTGATGCAAACAACTGATGAGTTATCTACTTAAATTTGTTGAACAAAACGACTTACGTATTTTAAACATGCTAACCTTTAGCCCGGTAAGCAAATTAAAAAAAAAACGCAATATGTAGGCTACACGAGAACGGAGACGTCGAGTAACCAAAACAAATTCGTTAAACAAATTCGTACACGTTATTTATCAATTTAACTCTAGAATTAAAGGATATACAACGAGAAACAACGTTTGACAACCTTTAAACAGTTTTAATAACTATCTCAAAAATTATCGCTCTGATGCAAACAACTGATGAGTTATCTACTCAAATTTGTTGAACAAAACGACTTACGTATTTTAAACATGCTAACCTTTAGCCCGGTAAGCAAATTAAAAAAAAAACGCAATATGTAGGCTACACGAGAACGGAGACGTCGAGTAACCAAAACAAATGCGTTAAACAAATTCGTACACGTTATTTATCAATTTAACTCTAGAATTAAAGGATATACAACGAGAAACAACGTTTGACAACCTTTAAACAGTTTTAATAACTATCTCAAAAATTATCGCTCTGATGCAAACAACTGATGAGTTATCTACTTAAATTTGTTGAACAAAACGACTTACGTATTTTAAGCATGCTAACCTTTAGCCCGGTAAACAAATTAAAAAAAAACGCAATATGTAGGCTACACGAGAACGGAGACGTCGAGTAACCAAAACAAATGCGTTAAACAAATTCGTATACGTTATTTATCAATTTAACTCTAGAATTAAAGGATATACAACGAGAAACAACGTTTGACAACCTTTAAACAGTTTTAATAACTATCTCAAAAATTATCGCTCTGATGCAAACAACTGATGAGTTATCTACTTAAATTTGATGAACAAAACGACTTACGTATTTTAAACATGCTAGCCTTTAGCCCGGTAAGCAAATTAAAAAAAAAACGCAATATGTAGGCTACACGAGAACGGAGACGTCGAGTAACCAAAACAAATGCGTTAAACAAATTCGTACACGTTATTTATCAATTTAACTCTAGGATTAAAGGATATACAACGAGAAACAACGTTTGACAACCTTTAAACAGTTTTAATAACTATCTCAAAAATTGTCGCTCTGATGCAAACAACTGATGAGTTATCTACTTAAATTTGATGAACAAAACGACTTACGTATTTTAAACATGCTAACCTTTAGCCCGGTAAGCAAATTAAAAATTAAAAAAACGCAATATGTAGGCTACACGAGAACGGAGACGTCGAGTAACCAAAACAAATGCGTTAAACAAATTCGTACACGTTATTTATCAATTTAACTCTAGAATTAAAGGATATACAACGAGAAACAACGTTTGACAACCTTTAAACAGTTTTAATAACTATCTCAAAAATTATCGCTCTGATGCAAACAACTGATGAGTTATCTACTTAAATTTGATGAACAAAACGACTTACGTATTTTAAACATGCTAACCTTTAGCCCGGTAAGCAAATTTAAAAAAAAAACGCAATATGTAGGCTACACGAGAACGGAGACGTCGAGTAACCAAAACAAAGGCGTTAAACAAATTCGTACACGTTATTTATCAATTTAACTCTAGAATTAAAGGATATACAACGAGAAACAACGTTTGACAACCTTTAAACAGTTTTAATAACTATCTCAAAAATTGTCGCTCTGATGCAAACAACTGATGAGTTATCTACTTAAATATGATGAACAAAACGACTTACGTATTTTAAACATGCTAACCTTTAGCCCGGTAAGCAAATTAAAAAAAAAACGCAATATGTAGGCTACACGAGAACGGAGACGTCGAGTAACCAAAACAAATGCGTTAAACAAATTCGTACACGTTATTTATCAATTTAACTCTAGAATTAAAGGATATACAACGAGAAACAACGTTTGACAACCTTTAAACAGTTTTAATAACTATCTCAAAAATTATCGCTCTGATGCAAACAACTGATGAGTTATCTACTTAAATATGATGAACAAAACGACTTACGTATTTTAAACATGCTAACCTTTAGCCCGGTAAGCAAATTAAAAAAAAAACGCAATATGTAGGCTACACGAGAACGGAGACGTCGAGTAACCAAAACAAATGCGTTAAACAAATTCGTACACGTTATTTATCAATTTAACTCTAGAATTAAAGGATATACAACGAGAAACAACGTTTGACAACCTTT
Organism: Eurosta solidaginis; assembly: GCF_040869045.1. Classification (NCBI taxonomy): domain Eukaryota; kingdom Metazoa; phylum Arthropoda; class Insecta; order Diptera; family Tephritidae; genus Eurosta; species Eurosta solidaginis. The sequence continues at coordinate 99,223 of NW_027136953.1, forward strand.
AAACAGTTTTAATAACTATCTCAAAAATTATCGCTCTGATGCAAACAACTGATGAGTTGTCTACTTAAATATGATGAACAAAACGACTTACGTATTTTAAACATGCTAACCTTTAGCCCGGTAAGCAAATTAAAAAAAAAACGCAATATGTAGGCTACACGAGAACGGAGACGTCGAGTAACCAAAACAAATGCGTTAAACAAATTCGTACACGTTATTTATCAATTTAACTCCAGAATTAAAGGATATACAACGAGAAACAACGTTTGACAACCTTTAAACAGTTTTAATAACTATCTCAAAAATTATCGCTCTGATGCAAACAACTGATGAGTTATCTACTTAAATATGATGAACAAAACGACTTACGTATTTTAAACATGCTAACCTTTAGCCCGGTAAGCAAATTAAAAAAAAAAAACGCAATATGTAGGCTACACGAGAACGGAGACGTCGAGTAACCAAAACAAATGCGTTAAACAAATTCGTACACGTTATTTATCAATTTAACTCTAGAATTAAAGGATATACAACGAGAAACAACGTTTGACAACCTTAAACAGTTTTAATAACTATCTCAAAAATTATCGCTCTGATGCAAACAACTGATGAGTTATCTACTTAAATATGATGAACAAAACGACTTACGTATTTTAAACATGCTAACCTTTAGCCCGGTAAGCAAATTAAAAAAAAAACGCAATATGTAGGCTACACGAGAACGGAGACGTCGAGTAACCAAAACAAATGCGTTAAACAAATTCGTACACGTTATTTATCAATTTAACTCCAGAATTAAAGGATATACAACGAGAAACAACGTTTGACAACCTTAAAACAGTTTTAATAACTATCTCAAAAATTATCGCTCTAATGCAAACAACTGATGAGTTATCTACTTAAATATGATGAACAAAACGACTTACGTATTTTAAACATGCTAACCTTTAGCCCGGTAAGCAAATTAAAAAAAAAAACGCAATATGTAGGCTATACGAGAACGGAGACGTCGAGTAACCAAAACAAATGCGTTAAACAAATTCGTACACGTTATTTATCAATTTAACTCTAGAATTAAAGGATATACAACGAGAAACAACGTTTGACAACCTTTAAACAGTTTTAATAACTATCTCAAAAATTGTCGCTCTGATGCAAACAACTGATGAGTTATCTACTTAAATATGATGAACAAAACGACTTACGTATTTTAAACATGCTAACCTTTAGCCCGGTAAGCAAATAAAAAAAAAACGCAATATGTAGGCTACACGAGAACGGAGACGTCGAGTAACCAAAACAAATGCGTTAAACAAATTCGTACACGTTATTTATCAATTTAACTCTAGAATTAAAGGATATACAACGAGAAACAACGTTTGACAACCTTTAAACAGTTTTAATAACTATCTCAAAAATTATCGCTCTGATGCAAACAACTGATGAGTTATCTACTTAAATATGATGAACAAAACGACTTACGTATTTTAAACATGCCAACCTTTAGCCCGGTAAGCAAATTAAAAAAAAAACGCAATATGTAGGCTACACGAGAACGGAGACGTCGAGTAACCAAAACAAATGCGTTAAACAAATTCGTACACGTTATTTATCAATTTAACTCTAGAATTAAAGGATATACAACGAGAAACAACGTTTGACAACCTTTAAACAGTTTTAATAACTATCTCAAAAATTATCGCTCTGATGCAAACAACTGATGAGTTATCTACTTAAATATGATGAACAAAGCGACTTACGTATTTTAAACATGCTAACCTTTAGCCCGGTAAGCAAATTAAAAAAAAACGCAATATGTAGGCTACACGAGAACGGAGACGTCGAGTAACCAAAACAAATGCGTTAAACAAATTCGTACACGTTATTTATCAATTTAACTCCAGAATTAAAGGATATACAACGAGAAACAACGTTTGACAACCTTTAAACAGTTTTAATAACTATCTCAAAAATTATCGCTCTGATGCAAACAACTGATGAGTTATCTACTTAAATATGATGAACAAAACGACTTACGTATTTTAAACATGCTAACCTTTAGCCCGGTAAGCAAATTAAAACAAAAACGCAATATGTAGGCTACACGAGAACGGAGACGTCGAGTAACCAAAACAAATGTGTTAAACAAATTCGTACACGTTATTTATCAATTTAACTCTAGAATTAAAGGATATACAACGAGAAACAACGTTTGACAACCTTTAAACAGTTTTAATAACTATCTCAAAAATTGTCGCTCTGATGCAAACAACTGATGAGTTATCTACTTAAATTTGATGAACAAAACGACTTGCGTATTTTAAACATGCTAACCTTTAGCCCGGTAAGCAAATTTAAAAAAAAACGCAATATGTAGGCTACACGAGAACGGAGACGTCGAGTAACCAAAACAAATGCGTTAAACAAATTCGTACACGTTATTTATCAATTTAACTCTAGAATTAAAGGATATACAACGAGAAACAACGTTTGACAACCTTTAAACAGTTTTAATAACTATCTCAAAAATTGTCGCTCTGATGCAAACAACTGATGAGTTATCTACTTAAATTTGTTGAACAAAACGACCAACGTATTTTAAACATGCTAACCTTTAGCCCGGTAAGCAAATTAAAAAAAAAACGCAATATGTAGGCTACACGAGAACGGAGACGTCGAGTAACCAAAACAAATGCGTTAAACAAATTCGTACACGTTATTTATCAATTTAACTCTAGAATTAAAGGATATACAACGAGAAACAACGTTTGACAACCTTTAAACAGTTTTAATAACTATCTCAAAAATTGTCGCTCTGATGCAAACAACTGATGAGTTATCTACTTAAATTTGATGAACAAAACGACTTACGTATTTTAAACATACTAACCTTTAGCCCGGTAAGCAAATTAAAAAAAAAACCCAATATGTAGGCTACACGAGAACGGAGACGTCGAGTAACCAAAACAAATGCGTTAAACAAATTCGTACACGTTATTTATCAATTTAACTCTAGAATTAAAGGATATACAACGAGAAACAACGTTTGACAACCTTTAAACAGTTTTAATAACTATCACAAAAATTATCGCTCTGATGCAAACAACTGATGAGTTATCTACTTAAATATGATGAACAAAACGACTTACGTATTTTAAACATGCTAACCTTTAGCCCGGTAAGCAAATTAAAAAAAAAAAACGCAATATGTAGGCTACACGAGAACGGAGACGTCGAGTAACCAAAACAAATGCGTTAAACAAATTCGTACACGTTATTTATCAATTTAACTCTAGAATTAAAGGATATACAACGAGAAACAACGTTTGACAACCTTTAAACAGTTTTAATAACTATCTCAAAAATTGTCGCTCTGATGCAAACAACTGATGAGTTATCTACTTAAATTTGTTGAACAAAACGACTTACGTATTTTAAGCATGCCAACCTTTAGCCCGGTAAGCAAATTAAAAAAAAACGCAATATGTAGGCTACACGAGAACGGAGACGTCGAGTAACCAAAACAAATACGTTAAACAAATTCGTACACGTTATTTATCAATTTAACTCTAGAATTAAAGGATATACAACGAGAAACAACGTTTGACAACCTTTAAACAGTTTTAATAACTATCTCAAAAATTGTCGCTCTGATGCAAACAACTGATGAGTTATCTACTTAAATTTGTTGAACAAAACGATTTACGTATTTTAAGCATGCTAACCTTTAGCCCGGTAAGCAAATTAAAAAAAAACGCAATTTGTAGGCTACACGAGAACGGAGACGTCGAGTAACCAAAACAAATGCGTTAAACAAATTCGTACACGTTATTTATCAATTTAACTCTAGAATTAAAGGATATACAACGAGAAACAACGTTTGACAACCTTTAAACAGTTTTCATAACTATCTCAAAAATTGTCGCTCTGATGCAAACAACTGATGAGTTATCTACTTAAATTTGATGAACAAAACGACTTACGTATTTTAAACATGCTAACCTTTAGCCCGGTAAGCAAATTAAAAAAAAAAACGCAATATGTAGGCTACACGAGAACGGAGACGTCGAGTAACCAAAACAAATGCGTTAAACAAATTCGTACACGTTGTTTATCAATTTAACTCTAGGATTAAAGGATATACAACGAGAAACAACGTTTGACAACCTTTAAACAGTTTTAATAACTATCTCAAAAATTGTCGCTCTGATGCAAACAACTGATGAGTTATCTACTTAAATTTGATGAACAAAACGACTTACGTATTTTAAACATGCTAACCTTTAGCCCGGTAAGCAAATTAAAAAAAAAACGCAATATGTAGGCTACACGAGAACGGAGACGTCGAGTAACCAAAACAAATGCGTTAAACAAATTCGTACACGTTATTTATCAATTTAACTCTAGAATTAAAGGATATACAACGAGAAACAACGTTTGACAACCTTTAAACAGTTTTAATAACTATCTCAAAAATTGTCGCTCTGATGCAAACAACTGATGAGTTATCTACTTAAATATGATGAACAAAACGACTTACGTATTTTAAACATGCTAACCTTTAGCCCGGTAAGCAAATTAAAAAAAAAACGCAATATGTAGGCTACACGAGAACGGAGACGTCGAGTAACCAAAACAAATGCGTTAAACAAATTCGTACACGTTATTTATCAATTTAACTCTAGAATTAAAGGATATACAACGAGAAACAACGGTTGACAACCTTTAAACAGTTTTAATAACTATCTCAAAAAATTATCGCTCTGATGCAAACAACTGATGAGTTATCTACTTAAATTTGATGAACAAAACGACTTACGTATTTTAAACATGCTAACCTTTAGCCCGGTAAGCAAATTAAAAAAAAAACTCAATATGTAGGCTACACGAGAACGGAGACGTCGAGTAACCAAAACAAATGCGTTAAACAAATTCGTACACGTTATTTATCAATTTAACTCTAGAATTAAAGGATATACAACGAGAAACAACGTTTGACAACCTTTAAACAGTTTTAATGACTATCTCAAAAATTAGCGCTCTGATGCAAACAACTGATGAGTTATCTACTTAAATTTGATGAACAAAACGACTTACGTATTTTAAACATGCTAACCTTTAGCCCGGTAAGCAAATTAAAAAAAAAACGCAATATGTAGGCTACACGAGAACGGAGACGTCGAGTAACCAAAACAAATGCGTTAAACAAATTCGTACACGTTATTTATCAATTTAACTCTAGAATTAAAGGATATACAACGAGAAACAACGTTTGACAACCTTTAAACAGTTTTAATAACTATCTCAAAAATTATCGCTCTGATGCAAACAACTGATGAGTTATCTACTTAAATTTGATGAACAAAACGACTTACGTATTTTAAACATGCTAACCTTTAGCCCGGTAAGCAAATTAAAAAAAAAACGCAATATGTAGGCTACACGAGAACGGAGACGTCGAGTAACCAAAACAAATGCGTTAAACAAATTCGTACACGTTATTTATCAATTTAACTCTAGAATTAAAGGATATACAACGAGAAACAACGTTTGACAACCTTTAAACAGTTTTAATAACTATCTCAAAAATTATCGCTCTGATGCAAACAACTGATGAGTTATCTACTTAAATTTGATGAACAAAACGACTTACGTATTTTAAACATGCTAACCTTTAGCCCGGTAAGCAAATTAAAAAAAAACGCAGTATGTAGGCTACACGAGAACGGAGACGTCGAGTAACCAAAAGAAATGCGTTAAACAAATTCGTACACGTTATTTATCAATTTAACTCTAGAATTAAAGGATATACAACGAGAAACAACGTTTGACAACCTTTAAACAGTTTTAATAACTATCTCAAAAATTATCGCTCTGATGCAAACAACTGATGAGTTATCTACTTAAATTTGATGAACAAAATGACTTACGTATTTTAAACATGCTAACCTTTAGCCCGGTAAGCAAATTAAAAAAAAAACGCAATATGTAGGCTACACGAGAACGGAGACGTCGAGTAACCAAAACAAATGCGTTAAACAAATTCGTACACGTTATTTATCAATTTAACTCTAGAATTAAAGGACATACAACGAGAAACAACGTTTGACAACCTTTAAACATTTTTAATAACTATCTCAAAAATTATCGCTCTGATGCAAACAACTGATGAGTTATCTACTTAAATATGATGAACAAAACGACTTACGTATTTTAAACATGCTAACCTTTAGGTTGGTAAGCAAATTAAAAAAAAAACGCAATATGTAGGCTACACGAGAACGGAGACGTCGAGTAACCAAAACAAATGCGTTAAACAAATTCGTACACGTTATTTATCAATTTAACTCTAGAATTAAAGGATATACAACGAGAAACAACGTTTGACAACCTTTAAACAGTTTTAGTAACTATCTCAAAATTTGTCGCTCTGATGCAAACAACTGATGAGTTATCTACTTAAATTTGATGAACAAAACGACTTACGTATTTTAAACATGTTAACCTTTAGCCCGGTAAGCAAATTAAAAAAAAAACGCAATATGTAGGCTACACGAGAACGGAGACGTCGAGTAACCAAAACAAATGCGTTAAACAAATTCGTACACGTTATTTATCAATTTAACTCTAGAATTAAAGGATATACAACGAGAAACAACGTTTGACAACCTTTAAACAGTTTTAATAACTATCTCAAAAATTATCGCTCTGATGCAAACAACTGATGAGTTATCTACTTAAATATGATGAACAAAACGACTTACGTATTTTAAACATGCTAACCTTTAGCCCGGTAAGCAAATTAAAAAAAAAAACGCAATATGTAGGCTACACGAGAACGGAGACGTCGAGTAACCAAAACAAATGCGTTAAACAAATTCGTACACGTTATTTATCAATTTAACTCTAGAATTAAAGGATATACAACGAGAAACAACGTTTGACAACCTTTAAACAGTTTTAATAACTATCTCAAAAATTATCGCTCTGATGCAAACAACTGATGAGTTATCTACTTAAATTTGATTAACAAAACGACTTACGTATTTTAAACATGCTAACCTTTAGCCCGGTAAGCAAATTAAAAAAAAACGCAATATGTAGGCTACACGAGAACGGAGACGTCGAGTAACCAAAACAAATGCGTTAAACAAATTCGTACACGTTATTTATCAATTTAACTCTAGAATTAAAGGATATACAACGAGAAACAACGTTTGACAACCTTTAAACAGTTTTAATAACTATCTCAAAAATTATCGCTCTGATGCAAACAACTGATGAGTTATCTACTTAAATATGATGAACAAAACGACTTACGTATTTTAAACATGCTAACCTTTAGCCCGGAAAGCAAATTAAAAAAAAAACGCAATATGTAGGCTACACGAGAACGGAGACGTCGAGTAACCAAAACAAATGCGTTAAACAAATTCGTACACGTTATTTATCAATTTAACTCTAGAATTAAAGGATATACAACGAGAAACAACGTTTGGCAACCTTTAAACAGTTTTAATAACTATCTCAAAAATTATCGCTCTGATGCAAACAACTGATGAGTTATCTACTTAAATATGATGAACAAAACGACTTACGTATTTTAAACAAGCTAACCTTTAGCCCGGTAAGCAAATTAAAAAAAAAAAACGCAATATGTAGGCTACACGAGAACGGAGACGTCGAGTAACCAAAACAAATGCGTTAAACAAATTCGTACACGTTATTTATCAATTTAACTCTAGAATTAAAGGATATACAACGAGAAACAACGTTTGACAACCTTTAAACAGTTTTAATAACTATCTCAAAAATTATCGCTCTGATGCAAACAACTGATGAGTTATCTACTTAAATTTGATGAACAAAACGACTTACGTATTTTAAACATGCTAACCTTTAGCCCGGTAAGCAAATTAAAAAAAAAAACGCAATATGTAGGCTACACGAGAACGGAGACGTCGAGTAACCAAAACAAATGCGTTAAACAAATTCGTACACGTTATTTATCAATTTAACTCTAGAATTAAAGGATATACAACGAGAAACAACGTTTGACAACCTTTAAACAGTTTTAATAACTATCTCAAAAATTATCGCTCTGATGCAAACAACTGATGAGTTATCTACTTAAATTTGATGAACAAAACGACTTACGTATTTTAAACATGCCAACCTTTAGCCCGGTAAGCAAATTAAAAAAAAAAAACGCAATATGTAGGCTACACGAGAACGGAGACGTCGAGTAACCAAAACAAATGCGTTAAACAAATTCGTACACGTTATTTATCAATTTAGCTCTAGAATTAAAGGATATACAACGAGAAACAATGTTTGACAACCTTTAAACAGTTTTAATAACTATCTCAAAAATTATCGCTCTGATGCAAACAACTGATGAGTTATCTACTTAAATATGATGAACAAAACGACTTACGTATTTTAAACATGCTAACCTTTAGCCCGGTAAGCAAATTAAAAAAAAAACGCAATATGTAGGCTACACGAGAACGGAGACGTCGAGTAACCAAAACAAATGCATTAAACAAATTCGTACACGTTATTTATCAATTTAACTCTAGAATTAAAGGATATACAACGAGAAACAACGTTTGACAACCTTTAAACAGTTTTAATAACTATCTCAAAAATTGTCGCTCTGATGCAAACAACTGATGAGTTATCTACTTAAATTTGATGAACAAAACGACTTACGTATTTTAAACATGCTAACCTTTAGCCCGGTAAGCAAATTAAAAAAAAAACGCAATATGTAGGCTACACGAGAACGGAGACGTCGAGTAACCAAAACAAATGCGTTAAACAAATTCGTACACGTTATTTATCAATTTAACTCTAGAATTAAAGGATATACAACGAGAAACAACGTTTGACAACCTTTAAACAGTTTTAATAACTATCTCAAAAATTATCGCTCTGATGCAAACAACTGATGAGCTATCTACTTAAATATGATGAACAAAACGACTTACGTATTTTAAACATGCTAACCTTTAGCCCGGTAAGCAAATTAAAAAAAAAACGCAATATGTAGGCTACACGAGAACGGAGACGTCGAGTAACCAAAACAAATGCGTTAAACAAATTCGTACACGTTATTTATCAATTTAACTCTAGAATTAAAGGATATACAACGAGAAACAACGTTTGACAACCTTTAAACAGTTTTAATAACTATCTCAAAAATTATCGCTCTGATGCAAACAACTGATGAGTTATCTACTTAAATTTGATTAACAAAACGACTTACGTATTTTAAACAGGCTAACCTTTAGCCCGGTAAGCAAATTAAAAAAAAAACGCAATATGTAGGCTACACGAGAACGGAGACGTCGAGTAACCAAAACAAATGCGTTAAACAAATTCGTACACGCTATTTATCAATTTAACTCTAGAATTAAAGGATATACAACGAGAAACAACGTTTGACAACCTTTAAACAGTTTTAATAACTATCTCAAAAATTATCGCTCTGATGCAAACAACTGATGAGTTATCTACTTAAATATGATGAACAAAACGACTTACGTATTTTAAACATGCTAACCTTTAGCCCGGTAAGCAAATTAAAAAAAAAACGCAATATGTAGGCTACACGAGAACGGAGACGTCGAGTAACCAAAACAAATGCGTTAAACAAATTCGTACACGTTATTTATCAATTTAACTCTAGAATTAAAGGATATACAACGAGAAACAACGTTTGACAACCTTTAAACAGTTTTAATAACTATCTCAAAAATTATCGCTCTGATGCAAACAACTGATGAGTTATCTACTTAAATTTGATGAACAAAACGACTTACGTATTTTAAACATGCTAACCTTTAGCCAGGTAAGCAAATTAAAAAAAAAACGCAATATGTAGGCTACACGAGAACGGAGACGTCGAGTAACCAAAACAAATGCGTTAAACAAATTCGTAAACGTTATTTATCAATTTAACTCTAGAATTAAAGGATATGCAACGAGAAACAACGTTTGACAACCTTTAAACAGTTTTAATAACTATCTCAAAAATTGTCGCTCTGATGCAAACAACTGATGAGTTATCTACTTAAATTTGATGAACAAAACGACTTACGTATTTTAAACATGCTAACCTTTAGCCCGGTAAGCAAATTAAAAAAAAAACGCAATATGTAGGCTACACGAGAACGGAGACGTCGAGTAACCAAAACAAATGCGTTAAACAAATTCGTACACGTTATTTATCAATTTAACTCTAGAATTAAAGGATATACAACGAGAAACAACGTTTGACAACCTTTAAACAGTTTTAATAACTATCTCAAAAATTATCGCTCTGATGCAAACAACTGATGAGTTATCTACTTAAATATGATGAACAAAACGACTTACGTATTTTAAACATGCTAACCTTTAGCCCGGTAAGCAAATTAAAAAAAAAAACGCAATATGTAGGCTACACGAGAACGGAGACGTCGAGTAACCAAAACAAATGCGTTAAACAAATTCGTACACGTTATTTATCAATTTAACTCTAGAATTAAAGGATATACAACGAGAAACAACGTTTGACAACCTTTAAACAGTTTTAATAACTATCTCAAAAATTGTCGCTCTGATGCAAACAACTGATGAGTTATCTACTTAAATTTGATGAACAAAACGACTTACGTATTTTAAACATGCTAACCTTTAGCCCGGTAAGCAAATTAAAAAAAAAACGCAATATGTAGGCTACACGAGAACGGAGACGTCGAGTAACCAAAACAAATGCGTTAAACAAATTCGTACACGTTATTTATCAATTTAACTCTAGAATTAAAGGATATACAACGAGAAACAACGTTTGACAACCTTTAAACAGTTTTAATAACTATCTCAAAAATTATCGCTCTGATGCAAACAACTGATGAGTTATCTACTTAAATGTGATGAACAAAACGACTTACGTATTTTAAACATGCTAACCTTTAGCCCGGTAAGCAAATTAAAAAAAAAACCCAATATGTAGGCTACACGAGAACGGAGACGTCGAGTAACCAAAACAAATGCGTTAAACAAATTCGTACACGTTATTTATCAATTTAACTCTAGGATTAAAGGATATACAACGAGAAACAACGTTTGACAACCTTTAAACAGTTTTAATAACTATCTCAAAAATTGTCGCTCTGATGCAAACAACTGATGAGTTATCTACTTAAATTTGATGAACAAAACGACTTACGTATTTTAAACATGCTAACCTTTAGCCCCGTAAGCAAATTAAAAAAAAAACGCAATATGTAGGCTACACGAGAACGGAGACGTCGAGTAACCAAAACAAATGCGTTAAACAAATTCGTACACGTTATTTATCAATTTAACTCTAGGATTAAAGGATATACAACGAGAAACAACGTTTGACAACCTTTAAACAGTTTTAATAACTATCTCAAAAATTGTCGCTCTGATGCAAACAACTGATGAGTTATCTACTTAAATTTGATGAACAAAACGACTTACGTATTTTAAACATGCTAACCTTTAGCCCGGTAAGCAAATTAAAAAAAAAAACGCAATATGTAGGCTACACGAGAACGGAGACGTCGAGTAACCAAAACAAATGCGTTAAACAAATTCGTACACGTTATTTATCAATTTAACTCTAGAATTAAAGGATATACAACGAGAAACAACGTTTGACAACCTTTAAACAGTTTTAATAACTATCTCAAAAATTATCGCTCTGATGCAAACAACTGATGAGTTATCTACTTAAATATGATGAACAAAACGACTTACGTATTTTAAACGTGCTAACCTTTAGCCCCGTAAGCAAATTAAAAAAAAAAACGCAATATGTAGGCTACACGAGAACGGAGACGTCGAGTAACCAAAACAAATGCGTTAAACAAATTCGTACACGTTATTTATCAATTTAACTCTAGGATTAAAGGATATACAACGAGAAACAACGTTTGACAACCTTTAAACAGTTTTAATAACTATCTCAAAAATTATCGCTCTGATGCAAACAACTGATGAGTTATCTACTTAAATTTGATGAACAAAACGACTTACGTATTTTAAACATGCTAACCTTTAGCCCGGTAAGCAAATTAAAAAAAAAAAACGCAATATGTAGGCTAAACGAGAACGGAGACGTCGAGTAACCAAAACAAATGCGTTAAACAAATTCGTACACGTTATTTATCAATTTAACTCTAGAATTAAAGGATATACAACGAGAAACAACGTTTGACAACCTTTAAACAGTTTTAATAACTATCTCAAAAATTATCGCTCTGATGCAAACAACTGATGAGTTATCTACTTAAATTTGTTGAACAAAACGACTTACGTATTTTAAACATGCTAACCTTTAGCCCGGTAAGCAAATTAAAAAAAAAAACGCAATATGTAGGCTACACGAGAACGGAGACGTCGAATAACCAAAACAAATGCGTTAAACAAATTCGTACACGTTATTTATCAATTTAACTCTAGAATTAAAGGATATACAACGAGAAACAACGTTTGACAACCTTTAAACAGTTTTAATAACTATCTCAAAAATTATCGCTCTGATGCAAACAACTGATGAGTTATCTACTTAAATTTGTTGAACAAAACGACTTACGTATTTTAAGCATGCTAACCTTTAGCCCGGTAAGCAAATTAAAAAAAAAAACGCAATATGTGGGCTACACGAGAACGGAGACGTCGAGTAACCAAAACAAATGCGTTAAACAAATTCGTACACGTTATTTATCAATTTAACTCTAGAATTAAAGGATATACAACGAGAAACAACGTTTGACAACCTTTAAACAGTTTTAATAACTATCTCAAAAATTATCGCTCTGATGCAAACAACTGATGAGTTATCTACTTAAATATGATGAACAAAACGACTTACGTATTTTAAGCATGCTAACCTTTAGCCCGGTAAGCAAATTAAAAAAAAAACGCAATATGTAGGCTACACGAGAACGGAGACGTCGAGTAACCAAAACAAATGCGTTAAACAAATTCGTACACGTTATTTATCAATTTAACTCTAGAATTAAAGGATATACAACGAGAAACAACGTTTGACAACCTTTAAACAGTTTTAATAACTATCTCAAAAATTATCGCTCTGATGCAAACAACTGATGAGTTATCTACTTAAATTTGTTGAACAAAACGACTTACGTATTTTAAGCATGCTAACCTTTAGCCCGGTAAGCAAATTAAAAAAAAAAACGCAATATGTGGGCTACACGAGAACGGAGACGTCGAGTAACCAAAACAAATGCGTTAAACAAATTCGTACACGTTATTTATCAATTTAACTCTAGAATTAAAGGATATACAACGAGAAACAACGTTTGACAACCTTTAAACAGTTTTAATAACTATCTCAAAATTTGTCGCTCTGATGCAAACAACTGATGAGTTATCTACTTAAATTTGATGAACAAAACGACTTACGTATTTTAAACATGTTAACCTTTAGCCCGGTAAGCAAATTAAAAAAAAAACGCAATATGTAGGCTACACGAGAACGGAGACGTCGAGTAACCAAAACAAATGCGTTAAACAAATGCGTACACGTTATTTATCAATTTAACTCTAGAATTAAAGGATATACAACGAGAAACAACGTTTGGCAACCTTTAAACAGTTTTAATAACTATCTCAAAAATTATCGCTCTGATGCAAACAACTGATGAGTTATCTACTTAAATATGATGAACAAAACGACTTACGTATTTTAAACATGCTAACCTTTAGCCCGGTAAGCAAATTAAAAAAAAAAACGCAATATGTAGGCTACACGAGAACGGAGACGTCGAGTAACCAAAACAAATGCGTTAAACAAATTCGTACACGTTATTTATCAATTTAACTCTAGAATTAAAGGATATACAACGAGAAACAACGTTTGACAACCTTTAAACAGTTTTAATAACTATCTCAAAAATTATCGCTCTGATGCAAACAACTGATGAGTTATCTACTTAAATTTGATGAACAAAACGACTTACGTATTTTAAACATGCTAACCTTTAGCCCGGTAAGCAAATTAAAAAAAAAACGCAATATGTAGGCTACACGACAACGGAGACGTCGAGTAACCAAAACAAATGCGTTAAACAAATTCGTACACGTTATTTATCAATTTAACTCTAGAATTAAAGGATATACAACGAGAAACAACGTTTGACAACCTTTAAACAGTTTTAATAACTATCTCAAAAATTATCGCTCTGATGCAAACAACTGATGAGTTATCTACTTAAATTTGATGAACAAAACGACTTACGTATTTTAAACATGCCAACCTTTAGCCCGGTAAGCAAATTAAAAAAAAAAACGCAATATGTAGGCTACACGAGAACGGAGACGTCGAGTAACCAAAACAAATGCGTTAAACAAATTCGTACACGTTATTTATCAATTTAGCTCTAGAATTAAAGGATATACAACGAGAAACAATGTTTGACAACCTTTAAACAGTTTTAATAACTATCTCAAAAATTATCGCTCTGATGCAAACAACTGATGAGTTATCTACTTAAATATGATGAACAAAACGACTTACGTATTTTAAACATGCTAACCTTTAGCCCGGTAAGCAACTTAAAAAAAAAACGCAATATGTAGGCTACACGAGAACGGAGACGTCGAGTAACCAAAACAAATGCATTAAACAAATTCGTACACGTTATTTATCAATTTAACTCTAGAATTAAAGGATATACAACGAGAAACAACGTTTGACAACCTTTAAACAGTTTTAATAACTATCTCAAAAATTGTCGCTCTGATGCAAACAACTGATGAGTTATCTACTTAAATTTGATGAACAAAACGACTTACGTATTTTAAACATGCTAACCTTTAGCCCGGTAAGCAAATTAAAAAAAAAACGCAATATGTAGGCTACACGAGAACGGAGACGTCGAGTAACCAAAACAAATGCGTTAAACAAATTCGTACACGTTATTTATCAATTTAACTCTAGAATTAAAGGATATACAACGAGAAACAACGTTTGACAACCTTTAAACAGTTTTAATAACTATCTCAAAAATTATCGCTCTGATGCAAACAACTGATGAGCTATCTACTTAAATATGATGAACAAAACGACTTACGTATTTTAAACATGCTAACCTTTAGCCCGGTAAGCAAATTAAAAAAAAAACGCAATATGTAGGCTACACGAGAACGGAGACGTCGAGTAACCAAAACAAATGCGTTAAACAAATTCGTACACGTTATTTATCAATTTAACTCTAGAATTAAAGGATATACAACGAGAAACAACGTTTGACAACCTTTAAACAGTTTTAATAACTATCTCAAAAATTATCGCTCTGATGCAAACAACTGATGAGTTATCTACTTAAATTTGATTAACAAAACGACTTACGTATTTTAAACAGGCTAACCTTTAGCCCGGTAAGCAAATTAAAAAAAAAACGCAATATGTAGGCTACACGAGAACGGAGACGTCGAGTAACCAAAACAAATGCGTTAAACAAATTCGTACACGCTATTTATCAATTTAACTCTAGAATTAAAGGATATACAACGAGAAACAACGTTTGACAACCTTTAAACAGTTTTAATAACTATCTCAAAAATTATCGCTCTGATGCAAACAACTGATGAGTTATCTACTTAAATATGATGAACAAAACGACTTACGTATTTTAAACATGCTAACCTTTAGCCCGGTAAGCAAATTAAAAAAAAAACGCAATATGTAGGCTACACGAGAACGGAGACGTCGAGTAACCAAAACAAATGCGTTAAACAAATTCGTACACGTTATTTATCAATTTAACTCTAGAATTAAAGGATATACAACGAGAAACAACGTTTGACAACCTTTAAACAGTTTTAATAACTATCTCAAAAATTATCGCTCTGATGCAAACAACTGATGAGTTATCTACTTAAATTTGATGAACAAAACGACTTACGTATTTTAAACATGCTAACCTTTAGCCCGGTATGCAAATTAAAAAAAAAACGCAATATGTAGGCTACACGAGAACGGAGACGTCGAGTAACCAAAACAAATGCGTTAAACAAATTCGTACACGTTATTTATCAATTTAACTCTAGAATTAAAAGATATACAACGAGAAACAACGTTTGACAACCTTTAAACAGTTTTAATAACTATCTCAAAACTTATCGCTCTGATGCAAACAACTGATGAGTTATCTACTTAAATATGATGAACAAAACGACTTACGTATTTTAAACATGCTAACCTTTAGCCCGGTAAGCAAATTAAAAAAAAAACGCAATATGTAGGCTACACGAGAACGGAGACGTCGAGTAACCAAAACAAATGCGTTAAACAAATTCGTACACGTTATTTATCAATTTAACTCTAGAATTAAAGGATATACAACGAGAAACAACGTTTGACAACCTTTAAACAGTTTTAATAACTATCTCAAAAATTATCGCTCTGATGCAAACAACTGATGAGTTATCTACTTAAATTTGATGAACAAAACGACTTACGTATTTTAAACATGCTAACCTTTAGCCCGGTAAGCAAATTAAAAAAAAAACGCAATATGTAGGCTACACGAGAACGGAGACGTCGAGTAACCAAAACAAATGCGTTAAACAAATTCGTAAACGTTATTTATCAATTTAACTCTAGAATTAAAGGATATGCAACGAGAAACAACGTTTGACAACCTTTAAACAGTTTTAATAACTATCTCAAAAATTGTCGCTCTGATGCAAACAACTGATGAGTTATCTACTTAAATTTGATGAACAAAACGACTTACGTATTTTAAACATGCTAACCTTTAGCCCGGTAAGCAAATTAAAAAAAAAACGCAATATGTAGGCTACACGAGAACGGAGACGTCGAGTAACCAAAACAAATGCGTTAAACAAATTCGTACACGTTATTTATCAATTTAACTCTAGAATTAAAGGATATACAACGAGAAACAACGTTTGACAACCTTTAAACAGTTTTAATAACTATCTCAAAAATTATCGCTCTGATGCAAACAACTGATGAGTTATCTACTTAAATATGATGAACAAAACGACTTACGTATTTTAAACATGCTAACCTTTAGCCCGGTAAGCAAATTAAAAAAAAAACGCAATATGTAGGCTACACGAGAACGGAGACGTCGAGTAACCAAAACAAATGCGTTAAACAAATTCGTACACGTTATTTATCAATTTAACTCTAGAATTAAAGGATATACAACGAGAAACAACGTTTGACAACCTTTAAACAGTTTTAATAACTATCTCAAAAATTGTCGCTCTGATGCAAACAACTGATGAGTTATCTACTTAAATTTGATGAACAAAACGACTTACGTATTTTAAACATGCTAACCTTTAGCCCGGTAAGCAAATTAAAAAAAAAAACGCAATATGTAGGCTACACGAGAACGGAGACGTCGAGTAACCAAAACAAATGCGTTAAACAAATTCGTACACGTTATTTATCAATTTAACTCTAGAATTAAAGGATATACAACGAGAAACAACGTTTGACAACCTTTAAACAGTTTTAATAACTATCTCAAAAATTATCGCTCTGATGCAAACAACTGATGAGTTATCTACTTAAATATGATGAACAAAACGACTTACGTATTTTAAACATGCTAACCTTTAGCCCGGTAAGCAAATTAAAAAAAAAAACCCAATATGTAGGCTACACGATAACGGAGACGTCGAGTAACCAAAACAAATGCGTTAAACAAATTCGTACACGTTATTTATCAATTTAACTCTAGAATTAAAGGATATACAACGAGAAACAACGTTTGACAACCTTTAAACAGTTTTAATAACTATCTCAAAAATTATCGCTCTGATGCAAACAACTGATGAGTTATCTACTTAAATTTGATTAACAAAACGACTTACGTATTTTAAACATGCTAACCTTTAGCCCGGTAAGCAAATTAAAAAAAAAAACGCAATATGTAGGCTACACGAGAACGGAGACGTCGAGTAACCAAAACAAATGCGTTAAACAAATTCGTACACGTTATTTATCAATTTAACTCTAGAATTAAAGGATATACAACGAGAAACAACGTTTGACAACCTTTAAACAGTTTTAATAACTATCTCAAAAATTATCGCTCTGATGCAAACAACTGATGAGTTATCTAATTAAATATGATGAACAAAACGACTTACGTATTTTAAACATGCTAACCTTTAGCCCGGTAAGCAAATTAAAAAAAAAACGCAATATGTAGGCTACACGAGAACGGAGACGTCGAGTAACCAAAACAAATGCGTTAAACAAATTCGTACACGTTATTTATCAATTTAACTCTAGGATTAAAGGATATACAACGAGAAACAACGTTTGACAACCTTTAAACAGTTTTAATAACTATCTCAAAAATTGTCGCTCTGATGCAAACAACTGATGAGTTATCTACTTAAATTTGATGAACAAAACGACTTACGTATTTTAAACATGCTAACCTTTAGCCCGGTAAGCAAATTAAAAAAAAAAACGCAATATGTAGGCTACACGAGAACGGAGACGTCGAGTAACCAAAACAAATGCGTTAAACAAATTCGTACACGTTATTTATCAATTTAACTCTAGAATTAAAGGATATACAACGAGAAACAACGTTTGACAACCTTTAAACAGTTTTAATAACTATCTCAAAAATTATCGCTCTGATGCAAACAACTGATGAGTTATCTACTTAAATATGATGAACAAAACGACTTACGTATTTTAAACGTGCTAACCTTTAGCCCCGTAAGCAAATTAAAAAAAAAAACGCAATATGTAGGCTACACGAGAACGGAGACGTCGAGTAACCAAAACAAATGCGTTAAACAAATTCGTACACGTTATTTAGCAATTTAACTCTAGGATTAAAGGATATACAACGAGAAACAACGTTTGACAACCTTTAAACAGTTTTAATAACTATCTCAAAAATTATCGCTCTGATGCAAACAACTGATGAGTTATCTACTTAAATTTGATGAACAAAACGACTTACGTATTTTAAACATGCTAACCTTTAGCCCGGTAAGCAAATTAAAAAAAAAAACGCAATATGTAGGCTACACGAGAACGGAGACGTCGAGTAACCAAAACAAATGCGTTAAACAAATTCGTACACGTTATTTATCAATTTAACTCTAGAATTAAAGGATATACAACGAGAAACAACGTTTGACAACCTTTAAACAGTTTTAATAACTATCTCAAAAATTATCGCTCTGATGCAAACAACTGATGAGTTATCTACTTAAATTTGTTGAACAAAACGACTTACGTATTTTAAACATGCTAACCTTTAGCCCGGTAAGCAAATTAAAAAAAAAACGCAATATGTAGGCTACACGAGAACGGAGACGTCGAATAACCAAAACAAATGCGTTAAACAAATTCGTACACGTTATTTATCAATTTAACTCTAGAATTAAAGGATATACAACGAGAAACAACGTTTGAAAACCTTTAAACAGTTTTAATAACTATCTCAAAAATTATCGCTCTGATGCAAACAACTGATGAGTTATCTACTTAAATTTGTTGAACAAAACGACTTACGTATTTTAAGCATGCTAACCTTTAGCCCGGTAAGCAAATTAAAAAAAAAAACGCAATATGTGGGCTACACGAGAACGGAGACGTCGAGTAACCAAAACAAATGCGTTAAACAAATTCGTACACGTTATTTATCAATTTAACTCTAGAATTAAAGGATATACAACGAGAAACAACGTTTGACAACCTTTAAACAGTTTTAATAACTATCTCAAAAATTATCGCTCTGATGCAAACAACTGATGAGTTATCTACTTAAATATGATGAACAAAACGACTTACGTATTTTAAGCATGCTAACCTTTAGCCCGGTAAGCAAATTAAAAAAAAAACGCAATATGTAGGCTACACGAGAACGGAGACGTCGAGTAACCAAAACAAATGCGTTAAACAAATTCGTACACGTTATTTATCAATTTAACTCTAGAATTAAAGGATATACAACGAGAAACAACGTTTGACAACCTTTAAACAGTTTTAATAACTATCTCAAAAATTATCGCTCTGATGCAAACAACTGATGAGTTATCTACTTAAATTTGTTGAACAAAACGACTTACGTATTTTAAGCATGCTAACCTTTAGCCCGGTAAGCAAATTAAAAAAAAAAACGCAATATGTGGGCTACACGAGAACGGAGACGTCGAGTAACCAAAACAAATGCGTTAAACAAATTCGTACACGTTATTTATCAATTTAACTCTAGAATTAAAGGATATACAACGAGAAACAACGTTTGACAACCTTTAAACAGTTTTAATAACTATCTCAAAATTTGTCGCTCTGATGCAAACAACTGATGAGTTATCTACTTAAATTTGATGAACAAAACGACTTACGTATTTTAAACATGTTAACCTTTAGCCCGGTAAGCAAATTAAAAAAAAAACGCAATATGTAGGCTACACGAGAACGGAGACGTCGAGTAACCAAAACAAATGCGTTAAACAAATTCGTACACGTTATTTATCAATTTAACTCTAGAATTAAAGGATATACAACGAGAAACAACGTTTGGCAACCTTTAAACAGTTTTAATAACTATCTCAAAAATTATCGCTCTGATGCAAACAACTGATGAGTTATCTACTTAAATATGATGAACAAAACGACTTACGTATTTTAAACATGCTAACCTTTAGCCCGGTAAGCAAATTAAAAAAAAAAACGCAATATGTAGGCTACACGAGAACGGAGACGTCGAGTAACCAAAACAAATGCGTTAAACAAATTCGTACACGTTATTTATCAATTTAACTCTAGAATTAAAGGATATACAACGAGAAACAACGTTTGACAACCTTTAAACAGTTTTAATAACTATCTCAAAAATTATCGCTCTGATGCAAACAACTGATGAGTTATCTACTTAAATTTGATGAACAAAACGACTTACGTATTTTAAACATGCTAACCTTTAGCCCGGTAAGCAAATTAAAAAAAAAACGCAATATGTAGGCTACACGAGAACGGAGACGTCGAGTAACCAAAACAAATGCGTTAAACAAATTCGTACACGTTATTTATCAATTTAACTCTAGAATTAAAGGATATACAACGAGAAACAACGTTTGACAACCTTTAAACAGTTTTAATAACTATCTCAAAAATTATCGCTCTGATGCAAACAACTGATGAGTTATCTACTTAAATTTGATGAACAAAACGACTTACGTATTTTAAACATGCCAACCTTTAGCCCGGTAAGCAAATTAAAAAAAAAAACGCAATATGTAGGCTACACGAGAACGGAGACGTTGAGTAACCAAAACAAATGCGTTAAACAAATTCGTACACGTTATTTATCAATTTAGCTCTAGAATTAAAGGATATACAACGAGAAACAATGTTTGACAACCTTTAAACAGTTTTAATAACTATCTCAAAAATTATCGCTCTGATGCAAACAACTGATGAGTTATCTACTTAAATATGATGAACAAAACGACTTACGTATTTTAAACATGCTAACCTTTAGCCCGGTAAGCAAATTAAAAAAAAAACGCAATATGTAGGCTACACGAGAACGGAGACGTCGAGTAACCAAAACAAATGCATTAAACAAATTCGTACACGTTATTTATCAATTTAACTCTAGAATTAAAGGATATACAACGAGAAACAACGTTTGACAACCTTTAAACAGTTTTAATAACTATCTCAAAAATTGTCGCTCTGATGCAAACAACTGATGAGTTATCTACTTAAATTTGATGAACAAAACGTCTTACGTATTTTAAACATGCTAACCTTTAGCCCGGTAAGCAAATTAAAAAAAAAACGCAATATGTAGGCTACACGAGAACGGAGACGTCGAGTAACCAAAACAAATGCGTTAAACAAATTCGTACACGTTATTTATCAATTTAACTCTAGAATTAAAGGATATACAACGAGAAACAACGTTTGACAACCTTTAAACAGTTTTAATAACTATCTCAAAAATTATCGCTCTGATGCAAACAACTGATGAGCTATCTACTTAGATATGATGAACAAAACGACTTACGTATTTTAAACATGCTAACCTTTAGCCCGGTAAGCAAATTAAAAAAAAAACGCAATATGTAGGCTACACGAGAACGGAGACGTCGAGTAACCAAAACAAATGCGTTAAACAAATTCGTACACGCTATTTATCAATTTAACTCTAGAATTAAAGGATATACAACGAGAAACAACGTTTGACAACCTTTAAACAGTTTTAATAACTATCTCAAAAATTATCGCTCTGATGCAAACAACTGATGAGTTATCTACTTAAATATGATGAACAAAACGACTTACGTATTTTAAACATGCTAACCTTTAGCCCGGTAAGCAAATTAAAAAAAAACGCAATATGTAGGCTACACGAGAACGGAGACGTCGAGTAACCAAAACAAATGCGTTAAACAAATTCGTACACGTTATTTATCAATTTAACTCTAGAATTAAAGGATATACAACGAGAAACAACGTTTGACAACCTTTAAACAGTTTTAATAACTATCTCAAAAATTATCGCTCTGATGCAAACAACTGATGAGTTATCTACTTAAATATGATGAACAAAACGACTTACGTATTTTAAACATGCTAACCTTTAGCCCGGTAAGCAAATTAAAAAAAAACGCAATATGTAGGCTACACGAGAACGGAGACGTCGAGTAACCAAAACAAATGCGTTAAACAAATTCGTACACGTTATTTATCAATTTAACTCTAGAATTAAAGGATATACAACGAGAAACAACGTTTGACAACCTTTAAACAGTTTTAATAACTATCTCAAAAATTATCGCTCTGATGCAAACAACTGATGAGTTATCTACTTAAATTTGATGAACAAAACGACTTACGTATTTTAAACATGCTAACCTTTAGCCCGGTAAGCAAATTAAAAAAAAAACGCAATATGTAGGCTACACGAGAACGGAGACGTCGAGTAACCAAAACAAATGCGTTAAACAAATTCGTACACGTTATTTATCAATTTAACTCTAGAATTAAAAGATATACAACGAGAAACAACGTTTGACAACCTTTAAACAGTTTTAATAACTATCTCAAAACTTATCGCTCTGATGCAAACAACTGATGAGTTATCTACTTAAATATGATGAACAAAACGACTTACGTATTTTAAACATGCTAACCTTTAGCCCGGTAAGCAAATTAAAAAAAAAACGCAATATGTAGGCTACACGAGAACGGAGACGTCGAGTAACCAAAACAAATGCGTTAAACAAATTCGTACACGTTATTTATCAATTTAACTCTAGAATTAAAGGATATACAACGAGAAACAACGTTTGACAACCTTTAAACAGTTTTAATAACTATCTCAAAAATTATCGCTCTGATGCAAACAACTGATGAGTTATCTACTTAAATTTGATGAACAAAACGACTTACGTATTTTAAACATGCTAACCTTTAGCCCGGTAAGCAAATTAAAAAAAAAACGCAATATGTAGGCTACACGAGAACGGAGACGTCGAGTAACCAAAACAAATGCGTTAAACAAATTCGTAAACGTTATTTATCAATTTAACTCTAGAATTAAAGGATATGCAACGAGAAACAACGTTTGACAACCTTTAAACAGTTTTAATAACTATCTCAAAAATTGTCGCTCTGATGCAAACAACTGATGAGTTATCTACTTAAATTTGATGAACAAAACGACTTACGTATTTTAAACATGCTAACCTTTAGCCCGGTAAGCAAATTAAAAAAAAAACGCAATATGTAGGCTACACGAGAACGGAGACGTCGAGTAACCAAAACAAATGCGTTAAACAAATTCGTACACGTTATTTATCAATTTAACTCTAGAATTAAAGGATATACAACGAGAAACAACGTTTGACAACCTTTAAACAGTTTTAATAACTATCTCAAAAATTATCGCTCTGATGCAAACAACTGATGAGTTATCTACTTAAATATGATGAACAAAACGACTTACGTATTTTAAACATGCTAACCTTTAGCCCGGTAAGCAAATTAAAAAAAAAACGCAATATGTAGGCTACACGAGAACGGAGACGTCGAGTAACCAAAACAAATGCGTTAAACAAATTCGTACACGTTATTTATCAATTTAACTCTAGAATTAAAGGATATACAACGAGAAACAACGTTTGACAACCTTTAAACAGTTTTAATAACTATCTCAAAAATTGTCGCTCTGATGCAAACAACTGATGAGTTATCTACTTAAATTTGATGAACAAAACGACTTACGTATTTTAAACATGCTAACCTTTAGCCCGGTAAGCAAATTAAAAAAAAAACGCAATATGTAGGCTACACGAGAACGGAGACGTCGAGTAACCAAAACAAATGCGTTAAACAAATTCGTACACGTTATTTATCAATTTAACTCTAGAATTAAAGGATATACAACGAGAAACAACGTTTGACAACCTTTAAACAGTTTTAATAACTATCTCAAAAATTATCGCTCTGATGCAAACAACTGATGAGTTATCTACTTAAATATGATGAACAAAACGACTTACGTATTTTAAACATGCTAACCTTTAGCCCGGTAAGCAAATTAAAAAAAAAACCCAATATGTAGGCTACACGAGAACGGAGACGTCGAGTAACCAAAACAAATGCGTTAAACAAATTCGTACACGTTATTTATCAATCTAACTCTAGAATTAAAGGATATACAACGAGAAACAACGTTTGACAACCTTTAAACAGTTTTAATAACTATCTCAAAAATTATCGCTCTGATGCAAACAACTGATGAGTTATCTACTTAAATTTGATTAACAAAACGACTTACGTATTTTAAACATGCTAACCTTTAGCCCGGTAAGCAAATTAAAAAAAAAACGCAATATGTAGGCTACACGAGAACGGAGACGTCGAGTAACCAAAACAAATGCGTTAAACAAATTCGTACACGTTATTTATCAATTTAACTCTAGAATTAAAGGATATACAACGAGAAACAACGTTTGACAACCTTTAAACAGTTTTAATAACTATCTCAAAAATTATCGCTCTGATGCAAACAACTGATGAGTTATCTAATTAAATATGATGAACAAAACGACTTACGTATTTTAAACATGCTAACCTTTAGCCCGGTAAGCAAATTAAAAAAAAAAACGCAATATGTAGGCTACACGAGAACGGAGACGTCGAGTAACCAAAACAAATGCGTTAAACAAATTCGTACACGTTATTTATCAATTTAACTCTAGGATTAAAGGATATACAACGAGAAACAACGTTTGACAACCTTTAAACAGTTTTAATAACTATCTCAAAAATTGTCGCTCTGATGCAAACAACTGATGAGTTATCTACTTAAATTTGATGAACAAAACGACTTACGTATTTTAAACATGCTAACCTTTAGCCCCGTAAGCAAATTAAAAAAAAAACGCAATATGTAGGCTACACGAGAACGGAGACGTCGAGTAACCAAAACAAATGCGTTAAACAAATTCGTACACGTTATTTATCAATTTAACTCTAGGATTAAAGGATATACAACGAGAAACAACGTTTGACAACCTTTAAACAGTTTTAATAACTATCTCAAAAATTGTCGCTCTGATGCAAACAACTGATGAGTTATCTACTTAAATTTGATGAACAAAACGACTTACGTATTTTAAACATGCTAACCTTTAGCCCGGTAAGCAAATTAAAAAAAAAAACGCAATATGTAGGCTACACGAGAACGGAGACGACGAGTAACCAAAACAAATGCGTTAAACAAATTCGTACACGTTATTTATCAATTTAACTCTAGAATTAAAGGATATACAACGAGAAACAACGTTTGACAACCTTTAAACAGTTTTAATAACTATCTCAAAAATTATCGCTCTGATGCAAACAACTGATGAGTTATCTACTTAAATATGATGAACAAAACGACTTACGTATTTTAAACGTGCTAACCTTTAGCCCCGTAAGCAAATTAAAAAAAAAACGCAATATGTAGGCTACACGAGAACGGAGACGTCGAGTAACCAAAACAAATGCGTTAAACAAATTCGTACACGTTATTTATCAATTTAACTCTAGGATTAAAGGATATACAACGAGAAACAACGTTTGACAACCTTTAAACAGTTTTAATAACTATCTCAAAAATTATCGCTCTGATGCAAACAACTGATGAGTTATCTACTTAAATTTGATGAACAAAACGACTTACGTATTTTAAACATGCTAACCTTTAGCCCGGTAAGCAAATTAAAAAAAAAACGCAATATGTAGGCTACACGAGAACGGAGACGTCGAGTAACCAAAACAAATGCGTTAAACAAATTCGTACACGTTATTTATCAATTTAACTCTAGAATTAAAGGATATACAACGAGAAACAACGTTTGACAACCTTTAAACAGTTTTAATAACTATCTCAAAAATTATCGCTCTGATGCAAACAACTGATGAGTTATCTACTTAAATTTGTGAACAAAACGACTTACGTATTTTAAACATGCTAACCTTTAGCCCGGTAAGCAAATTAAAAAAAAAACGCAATATGTAGGCTACACGAGAACGGAGACGTCGAATAACCAAAACAAATGCGTTAAACAAATTCGTACACGTTATTTATCAATTTAACTCTAGAATTAAAGGATATACAACGAGAAACAACGTTTGACAACCTTTAAACAGTTTTAATAACTATCTCAAAAATTATCGCTCTGATGCAAACAACTGATGAGTTATCTACTTAAATTTGTTGAACAAAACGACTTACGTATTTTAAGCATGCTAACCTTTAGCCCGGTAAGCAAATTAAAAAAAAAAACGCAATATGTGGGCTACACGAGAACGGAGACGTCGAGTAACCAAAACAAATGCGTTAAACAAATTCGTACACGTTATTTATCAATTTAACTCTAGAATTAAAGGATATACAACGAGAAACAACGTTTGACAACCTTTAAACAGTTTTAATAACTATCTCAAAAATTATCGCTCTGATGCAAACAACTGATGAGTTATCTACTTAAATATGATGAACAAAACGACTTACGTATTTTAAGCATGCTAACCTTTAGCCCGGTAAGCAAATTAAAAAAAAAACGCAATATGTAGGCTACACGAGAACGGAGACGTCGAGTAACCAAAACAAATGCGGTAAACAAATTCGTACACGTTATTTATCAATTTAACTCTAGAATTAAAGGATATACAACGAGAAACAACGTTTGACAACCTTTAAACAGTTTTAATAACTATCTCAAAAATTGTCGCTCTGATGCAAACAACTGATGAGTTATCTACTTAAATTTGTTGAACAAAACGACTTACGTATTTTAAGCATGCTAACCTTTAGCCCGGTAAGCAAATTAAAAAAAAACGCAATAAGTAGGCTACACGAGAACGGAGACGTCGAGTAAACAAAACAAATGCGTTAAACAAATTCGTACACGTTATTTATCAATTTAACTCTAGAATTAAATGATATACAACGAGAAACAACGTTTGACAACCTTTAAACAGTTTTAATAACTATCTCAAGAATTATCGCTCTGATGCAAACAACTGATGAGTTATCTACTTAAATTTGTTGAACAAAACGACTTACGTATTTTAAACATGCTAACCTTTAGCCCGGTAAGCAAATTAAAAAAAAAAACTCAATATGTAGGCTACACGAGAACGGAGACGTCGAGTAACCAAAACAAATGCGTTAAACAAATTCGTACACGTTATTTATCAATATAATTCTAGAATTAAAGGATATACAACGAGAAACAACGTTTGACAACCTTTAAACAGTTTTAATAACTATCTCAAAAATTGTCGCTCTGATGCAAACAACTGATGAGTTATCTACTCAAATTTGTTGAACAAAACGACTTACGTATTTTAAACATGCTAACCTTTAGCCCGGTAAGCAAATTAAAAAAAAAACGCAATATGTAGGCTACACGAGAACGGAGACGTCGAGTAACCAAAACAAATGCGTTAAACAAATTCGTACACGTTATTTATCAATTTAACTCTAGAATTAAAGGATATACAACGAGAAACAACGTTTGACAACCTTTAAACAGTTTAAATAACTATCTCAAAAATTATCGCTCTGATGCAAACAACTGATGAGTTATCTACTTAAATATGATGAACAAAACGACTTACGTATTTTAAACATGCTAACCTTTAGCCCGGTAAGCAAATTAAAAAAAAAAACGCAATATGTAGGCTACACGAAAACGGAGACGTCGAGTAACCAAAACAAATGCGTTAAACAAATTCGTACACGTTATTTATCAATTTAACTCTAGAATTAAAGGATATACAACGAGAAACAACGTTTGACAACCTTTAAACAGTTTTAATAACTATCTCAAAAATTATCGCTCTGATGCAAACAACTGATGAGTTATCTACTTAAATTTGATGAACAAAACGACTTACGTATTTTAAACATGCTAACCTTTAGCCCGGTAAGCAAATTAAAAAAAAAACGCAATATGTAGGCTACACGAGAACGGAGACGTCGAGTAACCAAAACAAATGCGTTAAACAAATTCGTACACGTTATTTATCAATTTAACTCTAGAATTAAAGGATATACAACGAGAAACAACGTTTGACAACCTTTAAACAGTTTTAATAACTATCTCAAAAATTATCGCTCCGATGCAAACAACTGATGAGTTATCTACTCAAATTTGTTGAACAAAACGACTTACGTATTTTAAGCATGCTAACCTTTAGCCCGGTAAGCAAATTAAAAAAAAAAACGCAATATGTAGGCTACACGAGAACAGAGACGTCGAGTAACCAAAACAAATGCGTTAAACAAATTCGTACACGTTATTTATCAATTTAACTCTAGAATTAAAGGATATACAACGAGAAACAACGTTTGACAACCTTTAAACAGTTTTAATAACTATCTCAAAAATTATCGCTCTGATGCACACAACTGATGAGTTATCTACTCAAATTTGTTGAACAAAACGACTTACGTATTTTAAGCATGCTAACCTTTAGCCCGGTAAGCAAATTAAAAAAAAAACGCAATATGTAGGCTACACGAGAACGGAGACGTTGAGTAACCAAAACAAATACGTTAAACAAATTCGTACACGTTATTTATCAATTTAACTCTAGAATTAAAGGATATACAACGAGAAACAACGTTTGACAACCTTTAAACAGTTTTAATAACTATCTCAAAAATTGTCGCTCTGATGCTAACAACTGATGATTTATCTACTTAAATTTGATGAACAAAACGACTTACGTATTTTAAACATGCTAACCATTAGCACGGTAAGCAAATTAAAAAAAAAACGCAATATGTAGGCTACACGAGAACGGAGACATCGAGTAACCAAAACAAATGCTTTAAACAAATTCGTACACGTTATTTATCAATTTAACTCTAGAATTAAAGGATATACAACGAGAAACAACGTTTGACAACCTTTAAACAGTTTTAATAACTATCTCAAAAATTATCGCTCTGATGCAAACAACTGATGAGTTATCTACTTAAATATGATGAACAAAACGACTTACGTATTTTAAACATGCTAACCTTTAGCCCGGTAAGCAAATTAAAAAAAAAAACGCAATATGTAGGCTACACGAGAACGGAGACGTCGAGTAACCAAAACAAATGCGTTAAACAAATTGGTACACGTTATTTATCAATTTAGCTCTAGAATTAAAGAATATACAACGAGAAACAACGTTTGACAACCTTTAAACAGTTTTAATAACTATCTCAAAAATTGTCGCTCTGATGCAAACAACTGATGAGTTATCGACTTAAATTTGATGAACAAAACGACTTACGTATTTTAAACATGCTAACCTTTAGCCCGGTAAGCAAATTAAAAAAAAACGCAATATGTAGGCTACACGAGAACGGAGACGTCGAGTAACCAAAACAAATGCGTTAAACAAATTCGTACACGTTATTTATCAATTTAACTCTAGAATTAAAGGATATACAACGAGAAACAACGTTTGACAACCTTTAAACAGTTTTAATAACTATCTCAAAAATTATCGCTCTGATGCAAACAACTGATGAGTTATCTACTTAAATTTGATGAACAAAACGACTTACGTATTTTAAACATGCTAACCTTTAGCCCGGTAAGCAAATTTAAAAAAAAACGCAATATGTAGGCTACACGAGAACGGAGACGTCGAGTAACCAAAACAAATGCGTTAGACAAATTCGTACACGTTATTTATCAATTTAACTCTAGAATTAAAGGATATACAACGAGAAACAACGTTTGACAACCTTTAAACAGTTTTAATAACTATCTCAAAAATTATCGCTCTGATGCAAACAACTGATGAGTTATCTACTTAAATTTGTTGAACAAAACGACTTACGTATTTTAAACATGCTAACCTTTAGCCCGGTAAGCAAATTAAACAAAAAAACGCAATATGTAGGCTACACGAGAACGGAGACGTCGAGTAACCAAAACAAATGCGTTAAACAAATTCGTACACGTTATTTATCAATTTAACTCTAGAATTAAAGGATATACAACGAGAAACAACGTTTGACAACCTTTAAACAGTTTTCATAACTATCTCAAAAATTGTCGCTCTGATGCAAACAACTGATGAGTTATCTACTTAAATTTGTTGAACAAAACGACTTACGTATTTTAAGCATGCTAACCTTTAGCCCGGTAAGGAAATTAAAAAAAAAACGCAATATGTAGGCTACACGAGAACGGAGACGTCGAGTAACCAAAACAAATGCGTTAAACAAATTCGTACACGTTATTTATCAATTTAACTCTAGAATTAAAGGATATACAACGAGAAACAACGTTTGACAACCTTTAAACAGTTTTCATAACTATCTCAAAAATTATCGCTCTGATGCAAACAACTGATGAGTTATCTACTCAAATTTGTTGAACAAAACGACTTACGTATTTTAAGCATGCTAACCTTTAGCCCGGTAAGCAAATTAAAAAAAAAAACGCAATATGTAGGCTACACGAGAACAGAGACGTCGAGTAACCAAAACAAATGCGTTAAACAAATTCGTACACGTTATTTATCAATTTAACTCTAGAATTAAAGGATATACAACGAGAAACAACGTTTGACAACCTTTAAATAGTTTTAATAACTATCTCAAAAATTATCGCTCTGATGCAAACAACTGATGAGTTATCTACTCAAATTTGTTGAACAAAACGACTTACGTATTTTAAGCATTCTAACCTTTAGCCCGGTAAGCAAATTAAAAAAAAAACGCAATATGTAGGCTACACGAGAACGGAGACGTCGAGTAACCAAAACAAATACGTTAAACAAATTCGTACACGTTATTTATCAATTTAACTCTAGAATTAGAGGATATACAACGAGAAACAACGTTTGACAACCTTTAAACAGTTTTAATAACTATCTCAAAAATTGTCGCTCTGATGCAAACAACTGATGAGTTATCTACTTAAATTTGATGAACAAAACGACTTACGTATTTTAAACATGCTAACCTTTAGCCCGGTAAGCAAATTAAAAAAAAAACGCAATATGTAGGCTACACGAGAACGGAGACGTCGAGTAACCAAAACAAATGCGTTAAACAAATTGGTACACGTTATTTATCAATTTAACTCTAGAATTAAAGGATATACAACGAGAAACAACGTTTGACAACCTTTAAACAGTTTTAATAACTATCTCAAAAATTGTCGCTCTGATGCAAACAACTGATGAGTTATCGATTTAAATTTGATGAACAAAACGATTTACGTATTTTAAACATGCTAACCTTTAGCCAGGTAAGCAAATTAAAAAAAAACGCAATATGTAGGCTACACGAGAACGGAGACGTCGAGTAACCAAAGCAAATGCGTTAAACAAATTCGTACACGTTATTTATCAATTTAACTCTAGAATTAAAGGATATACAACGAGAAACAACGTTTGACAACCTTTAAACAGTTTTAATAACTATCTCAAAAATTATCGCTCTGATGCAAACAACTGATGAGTTATCTACTTAAATTTGATGAACAAAACGACTTACGTATTTTAAACATGCTAACCTTTAGCCCGGTAAGCAAATTTAAAAAAAAACGCAATATGTAGGCTACACGAGAACGGAGACGTCGAGTAACCAAAACAAATGCGTTAGACAAATTCGTACACGTTATTTATCAATTTAACTCTAGAATTAAAGGATATACAACGAGAAACAACGTTTGACAACCTTTAAACAGTTTTAATAACTATCTCAAAAATTATCGCTCTGATGCAAACAACTGATGAGTTATCTACTTAAATTTGTTGAACAAAACGACTTACGTATTTTAAACATGCTAACCTTTAGCCCGGTAAGCAAATTAAAAAAAAAAAACGCAATATGTAGGCTACACGAGAACGGAGACGTCGAGTAACCAAAACAAATGCGTTAAACAAATTCGTACACGTTATTTATCAATTTAACTCTAGAATTAAAGGATATACAACGAGAAACAACGTTTGACAACCTTTAAACAGTTTTAATAACTATCTCAAAAATTGTCGCTCTGATGCAAACAACTGATGAGTTATCTACTTAAATTTGTTGAACAAAACGACTTACGTATTTTAAGCATGCTAACCTTTAGCCCGGTAAGGAAATTAAAAAAAAAACGCAATATGTAGGCTACACGAGAACGGAGACGTCGAGTAACCAAAACAAATGCGTTAAACAAATTCGTACACGTTATTTATCAATTTAACTCTAGAATTAAAGGATATACAACGAGAAACAACGTTTGACAACCTTTAAACAGTTTTAATAACTATCTCAAAAATTATCGCTCTGATGCAAACAACTGATGAGTTATCTACTCAAATTTGTTGAACAAAACGACTTACGTATTTTAAGCATGCTAACCTTTAGCCCGGTAAGCAAATTAAAAAAAAACGCAATATGTAGGCTACACGAGAACAGAGACGTCGAGTAACCAAAACAAATGCGTTAAACAAATTCGTACACGTTATTTATCAATTTAACTCTAGAATTAAAGGATATACAACGAGAAACAACGTTTGACAACCTTTAAATAGTTTTAATAACTATCTCAAAAATTATCGCTCTGATGCAAACAACTGATGAGTTATCTACTCAAATTTGTTGAACAAAACGACTTACGTATTTTAAGCATTCTAACCTTTAGCCCGGTAAGCAAATTAAAAAAAAAACGCAATATGTAGGCTACACGAGAACGGAGACGTCGAGTAACCAAAACAAATACGTTAAACAAATTCGTACACGTTATTTATCAATTTAACTCTAGAATTAGAGGATATACAACGAGAAACAACGTTTGACAACCTTTAAACAGTTTTAATAACTATCTCAAAAATTGTCGCTCTGATGCAAACAACTGATGAGTTATCTACTTAAATTTGATGAACAAAACGACTTACGTATTTTAAACATGCTAACCTTTAGCCCGGTAAGCAACATAAAAAAAAAACGCAATATGTAGGCTACACGAGAACGGAGACGTCGAGTAACCAAAACAAATGCGTTAAACAAATTCGTACACGTTATTTATCAATTTAACTCTAGAATTAAAGGATATACAACGAGAAACAACGTTTGACAACCTTTAAACAGTTTTAATAACTATCTCAAAAATTATCGCTCTGATGCAAACAACTGATGAGTTATCTACTTAAATATGATGAACAAAACGACTTACGTATTTTAAACATGCTAACCTTTAGCCCGGTAAGCAAATTAAAAAAAAAACGCAATATGTAGGCTACACGAGAACGGAGACGTCGAGTAACCAAAACAAATGCGTTAAACAAATTCGTACACGTTATTTATCAATTTAACTCTAGAATTAAAGGATATACAACGAGAAACAACCTTTGACAACCTTTAAACAGTTTTAATAACTATCTCAAAAATTGTCGCTCTGATGCAAACAACTGATGAGTTATCTACTTAAATTTGTTGAACAAAACGACTTACGTATTTTAAGCATGCTAACCTTTAGCCCGGTAAGCAAATTAAAAAAAAAACGCAATATGTAGGCTACACGAGAACGGAGACGTCGAGTAACCAAAACAAATGCGTTAAACAAATTCGTACACGTTATTTATCAATTTAACTCTAGAATTAAAGGATATACAACGAGAAACAACGTTTGACAACCTTTAAACAGTTTTAATAACTATCTCAAAAATTATCGCTCTGATGCAAACAACTGATGAGTTATCTACTTAAATTTGATGAACAAAACGACTTACGTATTTTACACATGCTAACCTTTAGCCCGGTAAGCAAATTAAAAAAAAAACGCAATATGTAGGCTACACGACAACGGAGACGTCGAGTAACCAAAACAAATGCGTTAAACAAATTCGTACACGTTATTTATCAATTTAACTCTAGAATTAAAGGATATACAACGAGAAACAACGTTTGACAAGCTTTAAACAGTTTTAATAACTATCTCAAAAATTGTCGCTCTGATGCAAACAACTGATGAGTTATCTACTTAAATATGATGAACAAAACGACTTACGTATTTTAAACATGCTAACCTTTAGCCCGGTAAGCAAATTAAAAAAAAACGCAATATGTAGGCTACACGAGAATGGAGACGTCGAGTAACCAAAACAAATACGTTAAACAAATTCGTACACGTTATTTATCAATTTAACTCTAGAATTAAAGGATATACAACGAGAAACAACGTTTGACAACCTTTAAACAGTTTTAATAACTATCTCAAAAATTATCGCTCTGATGCAAACAACTGATGAGTTATCTACTTAAATTTGATGAACAAAACGACTTACGTATTTTAAACATGATAACCTTTAGCCCGGTAAGCAAATTAAAAAAAAAACGCAATATGTAGGCTACACGAGAACGGAGACGTCGAGTAACCAAAACAAATGCGTTAAACAAATTCGTACACGTTATTTATCAATTTAACTCTAGAATTAAAGGATATACAACGAGAAACAACGTTTGACAACCTTTAAACAGTTTTAATAACTATCTCAAAAATTATCGCTCTGATGCAAACAACTGATGAGTTATCTACTTAAATTTGATGAACAAAACGACTTACGTATTTTAAACATGCTAACCTTTAGCCCGGTAAGCAAATTAAAAAAAAACGCAATATGTAGGCTACACGAGAACGGAGACGTCGAGTAACCAAAACAAATGCGTTAAACAAACTCGTACACGTTATTTATCAATTTAACTCTCGAATTAAAGGATATACAACGAGAAACAACGTTTGACAACCTTTAAACAGTTTTAATAACTATCTCAAAAATTATCGCTCTGATGCAAACAACTGATGAGTTATCTACTTAAATTTGATGAACAAAACGACTTACGTATTTTAAACATGCTAACCTTTAGCCCGGTAAGCAAATTAAAAAAAAAACGCAATATGTAGGCTACACGAGAACGGAGACGTCGAGTAACCAAAACAAATGCGTTAAACAAATTCGTACACGTTATTTATCAATTTAACTCTAGAATTAAAGGATATACAACGAGAAACAACGTTTGACAACCTTTAAACAGTTTTAATAACTATCTCAAAAATTGTCGCTCTGATGCAAACAACTGATGAGTTATCTACTTAAATTTGATGAACAAAACGACTTACGTATTTTAAACATGCTAACCTTTAGCCCGGTAAGCAAATTAAAAAAAAAAACGCAATAT
Source organism: Eurosta solidaginis (assembly GCF_040869045.1). NCBI lineage: Eukaryota > Metazoa > Arthropoda > Insecta > Diptera > Tephritidae > Eurosta > Eurosta solidaginis. The sequence continues at coordinate 134,985 of NW_027136953.1, forward strand.
GTAGGCTACACGAGAACGGAGACGTCGAGTAACCAAAACAAATGCGTTAAACAAATTCGTACACGTTATTTATCAATTTAACTCTAGAATTAAAGGATATACAACGAGAAACAACGTTTGACAACCTTTAAACAGTTTTAATAACTATCTCAAAAATTGTCGCTCTGATGCAAACAACTGATGTGTTATCTACTTAAATATGATGAACAAAACGACTTACGTATTTTAAACATGCTAACCTTTAGCCCGGTAAGCAAATTAAAAAAAAAACGCAATATGTAGGCTACACGAGAACGGAGACGTCGAGTAACCAAAACAAATGCGTTAAACAAATTCGTACACGTTATTTATCAATTTAACTCTAGAATTAAAGGATATACAACGAGAAACAACGTTTGACAACCTTTAAACAGTTTTAATAACTATCTCAAAAATTATCGCTCTGATGCAAACAACTGATGAGTTATCTACTTAAATTTGATGAACAAAACGACTTACGTATTTTAAACATGCTAACCTTTAGCCCGGTAAGCAAATTAAAAAAAAAACGCAATATGTAGGCTACACGAGAACGGAGACGTCGAGTAACCAAAACAAATGCGTTAAACAAATTCGTACACGTTATTTATCAATTTAACTCTAGAATTAAAGGATATACAACGAGAAACAACGTTTGACAACCTTTAAACAGTTTTAATAACTATCTCAAAAATTATCGCTCTGATGCAAACAACTGATGAGTTATCTACTTAAATTTGATGAACAAAACGACTTACGTATTTTAAACATGCTAACCTTTAGCCCGGTAAGCAAATTAAAAAAAAACGCAATATGTAGGCTACACGAGAACGGAGACGTCGAGTAACCAAAACAAATGCGTTAAACAAATTCGTACACGTTATTTATCAATTTAACTCTAGAATTAAAGGATATACAACGAGAAACAACGTTTGACAACCTTTAAACAGTTTTAATAACTATCTCAAAAATTGTCGCTCTGATGCAAACAACTGATGAGTTATCTACTTAAATTTGATGAACAAAACGACTTACGTATTTTAAACATGCTAACCTTTAGCCCGGTAAGCAAATTAAAAAAAAAACGCAATATGTAGGCTACACGAGAACGGAGACGTCAAATAACCAAAACAAATACGTTAAACAAATTCGTACACGTTATTTATCAATTTAACTCTAGAATTAAAGGATATACAACGAGAAACAACGTTTGACAACCTTTAAACAGTTTTAATAACTATCTCAAAAATTATCGCTCTGATGCAAACAACTGATGAGTTATCTACTTAAATATGATGAACAAAACGACTTACGTATTTTAAACATGCTAACCTTTAGCCCGGTAACCAATTAAAAAAAAAACGCGATATGTAGGCTACACGAGAACGGAGACGTCGAGTAACCAAAACAAATGCGTTAAACAAATTCGTACACGTTATTTATCAATTTAACTCTAGAATTAAAGGATATACAACGAGAAACAACGTTTGACAACCTTTAAACAGTTTTAATAACTATCTCAAAAATTATCGCTCTGATGCAAACAACTGATGAGTTATCTACTTAAATTTGATGAACAAAACGACTTACGTATTTTAAACATGCTAACCTTTAGCACGGTAAGCAAATTAAAAAAAAACGCAATATGTAGGCTACACGAGAACGGAGACGTCGAGTAACCAAAACAAATGCGTTAAACAAATTCGTACACGTTATTTATCAATTTAACTCTAGAATTAAAGGATATACAACGAGAAACAACGTTTGACAACCTTTAAACAGTTTTAATAACTATCTCAAAAATTATCGCTCTGATGCAAACAACTGATGAGTTATCTACTTAAATTTGATGAACAAAACGACTTACGTATTTTAAACATGCTAACCTTTAGCCCGGTAAGCAAATTAAAAAAAACGCAATATGTAGGCTACACGAGAACGGAGACGTCGAGTAACCAAAACAAATGCGTTAAACAAATTCGTACACGTTATTTATCAATTTAACTCTAGAATTAAAGGATATACAACGAGAAACAACGTTTGACAACCTTTAAACAGTTTTAATAACTATCTCAAAAATTATCGCTCTGATGCAAACAACTGATGAGTTATCTACTTAAATTTGATGAACAAAACGACTTACGTATTTTAAACATGCTAGCCTTTAGCCCGGTAAGCAAATTAAAAAAAAAAAACGCAAAAGTAGGCTACACGAGAACGGAGACGTCGAGTAACCAAAACAAATGCGTTAAACAAATTCTTACACGTTATTTATCAATTTAGCTCTAGAATTAAAGGATATACAACGAGAAACAACGTTTGACAACCTTTAAACAGTTTTAATAACTATCTCAAAAATTATCGCTCTGATGCAAACAACTGATGAGTTATCTACTTAAATATGATGAACAAAACGACTTACGTATTTTAAACATGCTAACCTTTAGCCCGGTAAGCAAATTAAAAAAAAAACGCAATATGTAGGCTACACGAGAACGGAGACGTCGAGTAACCAAAACAAATGCGTTAAACAAATTCGTACACGTTATTTATCAATTTAACTCTAGAATTAAAGGACATACAACGAGAAACAACGTTTGACAACCTTTAAACAGTTTTAATAACTATCTCAAAAATTATCGCTCTGATGCAAACAACTGATGAGTTATCTACTTAAATATGATGAACAAAACGACTTACGTATTTTAAACATGCTAACCTTTAGCCCGGTAAGCAAATTAAAAAAAAAAACGCAATATGTAGGCTACACGAGAACGGAGACGTCGAGTAACCAAAACAAATGCGTTAAACAAATTCGTACACGTTATTTATCAATTTAACTCTAGAATTAAAGGATATACAACGAGAAACAACGTTTGACAACCTTTAAACAGTTTTAATAACTATCTCAAAAATTGTCGCTCTGATGCAAACAACTGATGAGTTATCTACTTAAATATGATGAACAAAACGACTTACGTATTTTAAACATGCTAACCTTTAGCCCGGTAAGCAAATTAAACAAAAACGCAATATGTAGGCTACACGAGAACGGAGACGTCGAGTAACCAAAACAAATGCGTTAAACAAATTCGTACACGTTATTTATCAATTTAACTCTAGAATTAAAGGATATACAACGAGAAACAACGTTTGACAACCTTTAAACAGTTTTAATAACTATCTCAAAAATTGTCGCTCTGATGCAAACAACTGATGAGTTATCTACTTAAATTTGATGAACAAAACGACTTACGTATTTTAAACATGCTAACCTTTAGCCCGGTAAGCAAATTAAAAAAAAACGCAATATGTAGGCTACACGAGAACGGAGACGTCGAGTAACCAAAACAAATGCGTTAAACAAATTCGTACACGTTATTTATCAATTTAACTCTAGAATTAAAGGATATACAACGAGAAACAACGTTTGACAACCTTTAAACAGTTTTAATAACTATCTCAAAAATTGTCGCTCTGATGCAAACAACTGATGAGTTATCTACTTAAATTTGATGAACAAAACGACTTACGTATTTTAAACATGCTAACCTTTAGCCCGGTAAGCAAATTAAAAAAAAAACGCAATATGTAGGCTACACGAGAACGGAGACGTCGAGTAACCAAAACAAATGCGTTAAACAAATTCGTACACGTTATTTATCAATTTAACTCTAGAATTAAAGGATATACAACGAGAAACAACGTTTGACAACCTTTAAACAGTTTTAATAACTATCTCAAAAATTGTCGCTCTGATGCAAACAACTGATGAGTTATCTACTTAAATTTGATGAACAAAACGACTTACGTATTTTAAACATGCTAACCTTTAGCCCGGTAAGCAAATTAAAAAAAAAAACGCAATATGTAGGCTACACGAGAACGGAGACGTCGAGTAACCAAAACAAATGCGTTAAACAAATTCGTGCACGTTATTTATCAATTTAACTCTAGAATTAAAGGATATACAACGAGAAACAACGTTTGACAACCTTTAAACAGTTTTAATAACTATCTCAAAAATTATCGCTCTGATGCAAACAACTGATGAGTTATCTACTTAAATATGATGAACAAAACGACTTACGTATTTTAAACATGCTAACCTTTAGCCCGGTAAGCAAATTAAAAAAAAAACGCAATATGTAGGCTACACGAGAACGGAGACGTCGAGTAACCAAAACAAATGCGTTAAACAAATTCGTACACGTTATTTATCAATCTAACTCTAGAATTAAAGGATATACAACGAGAAACAACGTTTGACAACCTTTAAACAGTTTTAATAACTATCTCAAAAATTATCGCTCTGATGCAAACAACTGATGAGTTATCTACTTAAATATGATGAACAAAACGACTTACGTATTTTAAACATGCTAACCTTTAGCCCGGTAAGCAAATTAAAAAAAAAACGCAATATGTAGGCTACACGAGAACGTAGACGTCGAGTAACCAAAACAAATGCGTTAAACAAATTCGTACACGTTATTTATCAACTTAACTCTAGAATTAAAGGATATACAACGAGAAACAACGTTTGACAACCTTTAAACAGTTTTAATAACTATCTCAAAAATTGTCGCTCTGATGCAAACAACTGATGAGTTATCTACTTAAATTTGATGAACAAAACGACTTACGTATTTTAAACATGCTAACCTTTAGCGCGGTAAGCAAATTTAAAAAAAAACGCAATATGTAGGCTACACGAGAACGGAGACGTCGAGTAACCAAAACAAATGCGTTAAACAAATTCGTACACGTTATTTATCAATTTAACTCTAGAATTAAAGGATATACAACGAGAAACAACGTTTGACAACCTTTAAACAGTTTTAATAACTATCTCAAAAATTGTCGCTCTGATGCAAACAACTGATGAGTTATCTACTTAAATTTGATGAACAAAACGACTTACGTATTTTAAACATGCTAACCTTTAGCGCGGTAAGCAAATTTAAAAAAAAACGCAATATGTAGGCTACACGAGAACGGAGACGTCGAGTAACCAAAACAAATGCGTTAAACAAATTCGTACACGTTATTTATCAATTTAACTCTAGAATTAAAGGATATACAACGATTAACAACGTTTGACAACCTTTAAACAGTTTTAATAACTATCTCAAAAATTGTCGCTCTGATGCAAACAACTGATGAGTTATCTACTTAAATTTGATGAACAAAACGACTTACGTATTTTAAACATGCTAACCTTTAGCCCGGTAAGCAAATTTAAAAAAAAACGCAATATGTAGGCTACACGAGAACGGAGACGTCGAGTAACCAAAACAAATGCGTTAAACAAATTCGTACACGTTATTTATCAATTTAACTCTAGAATTAAAGGATATACAACGAGAAACAACGTTTGACAACCTTTAAACAGTTTTAATAACTATCTCAAAAATTGTCGCTCTGATGCAAACAACTGATGAGTTATCTACTTAAATTTGATGAACAAAACGACTTACGTATTTTAAACATGCTAACCTTTAGCCCGGTAAGCAAATTAAAAAAAAAACGCAATATGTAGGCTACACGAGAACGGAGACGTCGAGTAACCAAAACATAGGCGTTAAACAAATTCGTACACGTTATTTATCAATTTAACTCTAGAATTAAAGGATATACAACGAGAAACAACGTTTGACAACCTTTAAACAGTTTTAATAACTATCTCAAAAATTGTCGCTCTGATGCAAACAACTGATGAGTTATCTACTTAAATTTGATGAACAAAACGATTTACGTATTTTAAACATGCTAACCTTTAGCCCGGTAAGCAAATTAAAAAAAAAAACGCAATATGTAGGCTACACGAGAACGGAGACGTCGAGTAACCAAAACAAATGCGTTAAACAAATTCGTACATGTTATTTATCAATTTAACTCTAGAATTAAAGGATATACAACGAGAAACAACGTTTGACAACCTTTAAACAGTTTTAATAACTATCTCAAAAATTATAGCTCTGATGCAAACAACTGATGAGTTATCTACTTAAATATGATGAACAAAACGACTTACGTATTTTAAACATGCTAACCTTTAGCCCGGTAAGCAAATTAAAAAAAAAAACGCAATATGTAGGCTACACGAGAACGGAGACGTCGAGTAACCAAAACAAATGCGTTAAACAAATTCGTACACGTTATTTATCAATTTAACTCTAGAATTAAAGGATATACAACGATAAACAACGTTTGACAACCTTTAAATAGTTTTAAAAACTATCTCAAAAATTATCGCTCTGATGCAAACAACTGATGAGTTATCTACTTAAATATGATGAACAAAACGACTTACGTATTTTAAACATGCTAACCTTTAGCCCGGTAAGCAAATTAAAAAAAAAAACGCAATATGTAGGCTACACGAGAACGTAGACGTCGAGTAACCAAAACAAATGCGTTAAACAAATTCGTACACGTTATTTATCAACTTAACTCTAGAATTAAAGGATATACAACGAGAAACAACGTTTGACAACCTTTAAACAGTTTTAATAACTATCTCAAAAATTATCGCTCTGATGCAAACAACTGATGAGTTATCTACTTAAATTTGATGAACAAAACGACTTACGTATTTTAAACATGCTAACCTTTAGCGCGGTAAGCAAATTTAAAAAAAAACGCAATATGTAGGCTACACGAGAACGGAGACGTCGAGTAACCAAAACAAATGCGTTAAACAAATTCGTACACGTTATTTATCAATATAACTCTAGAATTAAAGGATATACAACGAGAAACAACGTTTGACAACCTTTAAACAGTTTTAATAACTATCTCAAAAATTGTCGCTCTGATGCAAACAACTGATGAGTTATCTACTCAAATTTGTTGAACAAAACGACTTACGTATTTTAAACATGTTAACCTTTAGCCCGGTAAGCAAATTAAAAAAAAAAACGCAATATGTAGGCTACACGAGAACGGAGACGTCGAGTAACCAAAACAAATGCGTTAAACAAATTCGTACACGTTATTTATCAATTTAACTCTAGAATTAAAGGATATACAACGAGAAACAACGTTTGACAACCTTTAAACAGTTTTAATAACTATCTCAAAAATTGTCGCTCTGATGCAAACAACTGATGAGTTATCTACTTAAATTTGTTGAACAAAACGACTTACGTATTTTAAACATGCTAACCTTTAGCCCGGTAAGCAAATTAAAAAAAAAACGCAATATGTAGGCTACACGAGAACGGAGACGTCGAGTAACCAAAACAAATGCGTTAAACAAATTCGTACACGTTATTTATCAATTTAACTCTAGAATTAAAGGATATACAACGAGAAACAACGTTTGACAACCTTTAAACAGTTTTAATAACTATCTCAAAAATTGTCGCTCTGATGCAAACAACTGATGAGTTATCTACTTAAATTTGATGAACAAAACGACTTACGCATTTTAAACATGCTAACCTTTAGCCCGGTAAGCAAATTTAAAAAAAAAAACGCAATATGTAGGCTACACGAGAACGGAGACGTCAGTAACCAAAACAAATGCGTTAAACAAATTCGTACACGTTATTTATCAATTTAACTCTAGAATTAAAGGATATACAACGAGAAACAACGTTTGACAACCTTTAAACAGTTTTAATAACTATCTCAAAAATTGTCGCTCTGATGCAAACAACTGATGAGTTATCTACTTAAATTTGTTGAACAAAACGACTTACGTATTTTAAACATGCTAACCTTTAGCCCGGTAAGCAAATTAAAAAAAAAAAACGCAATATGTAGGCTACACGAGAACGGAGACGTCGAGTAACCAAAACAAATGCGTTAAACAAATTCGTGCACGTTATTTATCAATTTAACTCTAGAATTAAAGGATATACAACGAGAAACAACGTTTGACAACCTTTAAACAGTTTTAATAACTATCTCAAAAATTATCGCTCTGATGCAAACAACTGATGAGTTATCTACTTAAATTTGATGAACAAAACGACTTACGTATTTTAAACATGCTAACCTTTAGCCCGGTAAGCAAATTAAAAAAAAAACGCAATATGTAGGCTACACGAGAACGGAGACGTCGAGTAACCAAAACAAATGCGTTAAACAAATTCGTACACGTTATTTATCAATTTAACTCTAGAATTAAAGGATATACAACGAGAAACAACGTTTGACAACCTTTAAACAGTTTTAATAACTATCTCAAAAATTGTCGCTCTGATGCAAACAACTGATGAGTTATCTACTTAAATTTGATGAACAAAACGACTTACGTATTTTAAACATGCTAACCTTTAGCCCGGTAAGCAAATTAAAAAAAAAAAACGCAATATGTAGGCTACACGAGAACGGAGACGAGTAACCAAAACAAATGCGTTAAACAAATTCGTGCACGTTATTTATCAATTTAACTCTAGAATTAAAGGATATACAACGAGAAACAACGTTTGACAACCTTTAAACAGTTTTAATAACTATCTCAAAAATTATCGCTCTGATGCAAACAACTGATGAGTTATCTACTTAAATTTGATGAACAAAACGACTTACGTATTTTAAACATGCTAACCTTTAGCCCGGTAAGCAAATTAAAAAAAAAAACGCAATATGTAGGCTACACGAGAACGGAGACGTCGAGTAACCAAAACAAATGCGTTAAACAAATTCGTACACGTTATTTATCAATTTAACTCTAGAATTAAAGGATATACAACGAGAAACAACGTTTGACAACCTTTAAACAGTTTTAATAACTATCTCAAAAATTATCGCTCTGATGCTAACAACTGATGAGTTATCTACTTAAATTTGATGAACAAAACGACTTACGTATTTTAAACATGCTAACCTTTAGCCCGGTAAGCAAATTAAAAAAAAACGCAATATGTAGGCTACACGAGAACGGAGACGTCGAGTAACCAAAACAAATGCGTTAAACAAATTCGTACACGTTATTTATCAATTTAACTCTAGAATTAAAGGATATACAACGAGAAACAACGTTTGACAACCTTTAAACAGTTTTAATAACTATCTCAAAAATTTCGCTCTGATGCAAACAACTGATGAGTTATCTACTTAAATTTGATGAACAAAACGACTTACGTATTTTAAGCATGCTAACCTTTAGCCCGGTAAGCAAATTTAAAAAAAAACGCAATATGTAGGCTACACGAGAACGGAGACGTCGAGTAACCAAAACAAATGCGTTAAACAAATTCGTACACGTTATTTATCAATTTAACTCTAGAATTAAAGGATATACAACGAGAAACAACGTTTGACAACCTTTAAACAGTTTTAATAACTATCTCAAAAATTATCGCTCTGATGCAAACAACTGATGAGTTATCTACTTAAATTTGATGAACAAAACGACTTACGTATTTTAAACATGCTAACCTTTAGCCCGGTAAGCAAATTAAAAAAAAAAACGCAATATGTAGGCTACACGAGAACGGAGACGTCGAGTAACCAAAACAAATGCGTTAAACAAATTCGTACACGTTATTTATCAATTTAACTATAGAATTAAAGGATATACAACGAGAAACAACGTTTGACAACCTTTAAACAGTTTTAATAACTATCTCAAAAATTAACGCTCTGATGCAAACAACTGATGAGTTATCTACTTAAATTTGATGAACAAAACGACTTACGTATTTTAAACATGCTAACCTTTAGCCCGGTAAGCAAATTAAAAAAAAAACGCAATATGTAGGCTACACGAGAACGGAGACGTCGAGTAACCAAAACAAATGCGTTAAACAAATTCGTACACGTTATTTATCAATTTAACTCTAGAATTAAAGGATATACAACGAGAAACAACGTTTGACAACCTTTAAACAGTTTTAATAACTATCTCAAAAATTATCGCTCTGATGCAAACAACTGATGAGTTATCTACTTAAATTTGATGAACAAAACGACTTACGTATTTTAAATATGCTAACCTTTAGCCCGGTAAGCAAATTAAAAAAAAACGCAATATGTAGGCTACACGAGAACGGAGACGTCGAGTAACCAAAACAAATGCGTTAAACAAATTCGTACACGTTATTTATCAATTTAACTCTAGAATTAAAGGATATACAACGAGAAACAACTTTGACAACCTTTAAACAGTTTTAATAACTATCTCAAAAATTATCGCTCTGATGCAAACAAACTGATGAGTTATCTACTTAAATTTGATGAACAAAACGACCTACGTATTTTAACATGCTAACCTTTAGCCCGGTAAGCAAATTAAAAAAAAACGCAATATGTAGGCTACACGAGAACGGAGACGTCGAGTAACCAAAACAAATGCGTTAAACAAATTCGTACACGTTATTTATCAATTTAACTCTAGAATTAAAGGATATACAACGAGAAACAACGTTTGACAACCTTTAAACAGTTTTAATAACTATCTCAAAAATTATCGCTCTGATGCAAACAACTGATGAGTTATCTACTTAAATTTGTTGAACAAAACGACTTACGTATTTTAAGCATGCTAACCTTTAGCCCGGTAAGCAAATTTAAAAAAAAACGCAATATGTAGGCTGCACGAGAACGGAGACGTCGAGTAACCAAAACAAATGCGTTAAACAAATTCGTACACGTTATTTATCAATTTAACTCTAGAATTAAAGGATATACAACGAGAAACAACGTTTGACTACCTTTAAACAGTTTTAATAACTATCTCAAAAATTATCGCTTTGATGCAAACAACTGATGAGTTATCTACTTAAATTTGTTGAACAAAACGACTTACGTATTTTAAGCATGCTAACCTTTAGCCCGGTAAGCAAATTTAAAAAAAAACGCAATATGTAGGCTACACGAGAACGGAGACGTCGAGTAACCAAAACAAATGCGTTAAACAAATTCGTACACGTTATTTATCAATTTAACTCTAGAATTAAAGGATATACAACGAGAAACAACGTTTGACAACCTTTAAACAGTTTTAATAACTATCTCAAAAATTATCGCTCTGATGCAAACAACTGATGAGTTATCTACTTAAATTTGTTGAACAAAACGACTTACGTATTTTAAACATGCTAACCTTTAGCCCGGTAAGCAAATTAAAAAAAAGACGCAATATGTAGGCTACACGAGAACGGAGACGTCGAGTAACCAAAACAAATGCGTTTAAACAAATTCGTACACGTTATTTATCAATTTAACTCTAGAATTAAAGGTTATACAACGAGAAACAACGTTTGACAACCTTTAAACAGTTTTAATAACTATCTCAAAAATTGTCGCTCTGATGCAAACAACTGATGAGTTATCTACTTAAATTTGTTGAACAAAACGACTTACGTATTTTAAGCATGCTAACCTTTAGCCCGGTAAGCAAATAAAAAAAAAACGCAATATGTAGGCTACACGAGAACGGAGACGTCGAGTAACCAAACAAATGCGTTAAACAAATTCGTACACGTTATTTATCAATTTAACTCTAGAATTAAAGGATATACAACGAGAAACAACGTTTGACAACCTTTAAACAGTTTTAATAACTATCTCAAAAATTATCGCTCTGATGCAAACAACTGATGAGTTATCTACTTAAATTTGATGAACAAAACGACTTACGTATTTTAAGCATGCTAACCTTTAGCCCGGTAAGCAAATTAAAAAAAAAACGCAATATGTAGGCTACACAAGAACGGAGACGTCGAGTAACCAAAACAAATGCGTTAAACAAATTCGTACACGTTATTTATCAATTTAACTCTAGAATTAAAGGATATACAACGAGAAACAACGTTTGACAACCTTTAAACAGTTTTAATAACTATCTCAAAAATTATCGCTCTGATGCAAACAACTGATGAGTTATCTACTTAAATTTGATGAACAAAACGACTTACGTATTTTAAACATGCTAACCTTTAGCCCGGTAAGCAAATTAAAAAAAAAACGCAACATGTAGGCTACACGAGAACGGAGACGTCGAGTAACCAAAACAAATGCGTTAAACAAATTCGTACACGTTATTTATCAATTTAACTCTAGAAATAAAGGAAATACAACGAGAAACAACGTTTGGCAACCTTTAAACAGTTTTAATAACTATCTCAAAAATTGTCGCTCTGATGCAAACAACTGATGAGTTATCTACTTAAATTTGTTGAACAAAACGACTTACGTATTTTAAACATGCTAACCTTTAGCCCGGTAAGCAAATTAAAAAAAAAACGCAATATGTAGGCTACACGAGAACGGAGACGTCGAGTAACCAAAACAAATGCGTTAAACAAATTCGTACACGTTATTTATCAATTTAACTCTAGAATTAAAGGATATACAACGAGAAACAACGTTTGACAACCTTTAAACAGTTTTAATAACTATCTCAAAAATTGTCGCTCTGATGCAAACAACTGATGAGTTATCTACTTAAATTTGATGAACAAAACGACTTACGTATTTTAAACATGCTAACCTTTAGCCCGGTAAGCAAATTAAAAAAAAAACGCAATATGTAGGCTACACGAGAACGGAGACGTCGAGTAACCAAAACAAATGCGTTAAACAAATTCGTACACGTTATTTATCAATTTAACTCTAGAATTAAAGGATATACAACGAGAAACAACGTTTGACAACCTTTAAACAGTTTTAATAACTATCTCAAAAATTATCGCTCTGATGCTAACAACTGATGAGTTATCTACTTAAATTTGTTGAACAAAACGACTTACGTATTTTAAACATGCTAACCTTTAGCCCGGTAAGCAAATTAAAAAAAAAACGCAATATGTAGGCTACACGAGAACGGAGACGTCGAGTAACCAAAACAAATGCGTTAAACAAATTCGTACACGTTATTTATCAATTTAACTCTAGAATTAAAGGATATACAACGAGAAACAACGTTTGACAACCTTTAAACAGTTTTAATAACTATCTCAAAAATTATCGCTCTGATGCAAACAACTGATGAGTTATCTACTTAAATTTGATGAACAAAACGACTTACGTATTTTAAACATGCTAACCTTTAGCCCGGTAAGCAAAATAAAAAAAAAAACGCAATATGTAGGCTACACGAGAACGGAGACGTCGAGTAACCAAAACAAATGCGTTAAACAAATTCGTACACGTTATTTATCAATTTAACTCTAGAATTAAAGGATATACAACGAGAAACAACGTTTGACAACCTTTAAACAGTTTTAATAACTATCTCAAAAATTGTCGCTCTGATGCAAACAACTGATGAATTATCTACTTAAATTTGTTGAACAAAACGACTTACGTATTTTAAGCATGCTAACCTTTAGCCCGGTAAGCAAATTAAAAAAAAAAACGCAATATGTAGGCTAGACGAGAACGGAGACGTCGAGTAACCAAAACAAATGCGTTAAACAAATTCGTACACGTTATTTATCAATTTAACTCTAGAATTAAAGGATATACAACGAGAAACAACGTTTGACAACCTTTAAACAGTTTTAATAACTATCTCAAAAATTATCGCTCTGATGCAAACAACTGATGAGTTATCTACTTAAATTTGATGAACAAAACGACTTGCGTATTTTAAACATGCTAACCTTTAGCCCGGTAAGCAAATTAAAAAAAAAAACGCAATATGTAGGCTACACGAGAACGGAGACGTCGAGTAACCAAAACAAATGCGTTAAACAAATTCGTACACGTTATTTATCAATTTAACTCTAGAATTAAAGGATATACAACGAGAAACAACGTTTGACAACCTTTAAACAGTTTTAATAACTATCTCAAAAATTATCGCTCTGATGCAAACAACTGATGAGTTATCTACTTAAATATGATGAACAAAACGACTTACGTATTTTAAACATGCTAACCTTTAGCCCGGTAAGCAAATTAAAAAAAAAAACGCAATATGTAGGCTACACGAGAACGGAGACGTCGAGTAACCAAAACAAATGCGTTAAACAAATTCGTACACGTTATTTATCAATTTAACTCTAGAATTAAAGGATATACAACGAGAAACAACGTTTGACAACCTTTAAACAGTTTTAATAACTATCTCAAAAATTATCGCTCTGATGCAAACAACTGATGAGTTATCTACTTAAATTTGATGAACAAAACGACTTACGTATTTTAAACATGCTAATCTTTAGCCCGGTAAGCAAATTAAAAAAAAAACGCAATATGTAGGCTACACGAGAACGGAGACGTCGAGTAACCAAAACAAATGCGTTAAACAAATTCGTACACGTTATTTATCAATTTAACTCTAGAATTAAAGGATATACAACGAGAAACAACGTTTGACAACCTTTAAACAATTTTAATAACTATCTCAAAAATTATCGCTCTGATGCAAACAACTGATGAGTTATCTACTTAAATTTGATGAACAAAACGACTTACGTATTTTAAACATGCTAACCTTTAGCCCGGTAAGCAAATTAAAAAAAAAAACGCAATATGTAGGCTACACAAGAACGGACACGTCGAGTAACCAAAACAAATGCGTTAAACAAATTCGTACACGTTATTTATCAATTTAACTCTAGAATTAAAGGATATACAACGAGAAACAACGTTTGACAACCTTTAAACAGTTTTAATATCTATCTCAAAAATTATCGCTCTGATGCAAACAACTGATGAGTTATCTACTTAAATTTGATGAACAAAACGACTTACGTATTTTAAACATGCTAACCTTTAGCCCGGTAAGCAAATTAAAAAAAAAAAAACGCAATATGTAGGCTACACGAGAACGGAGACGTCGAGTAACCAAAACAAATGCGTTAAACAAATTCGTTCACGTTATTTATCAATTTAACTCTAGAATTAAAGGATATACAACGAGAAACAACGTTTGACAACCTTTAAACAGTTTTAATAACTATCTCAAAAATTATCGCTCTGATGCAAACAACTGATGAGTTATCTACTTAAATATGATGAACAAAACGACTTACGTATTCTAAACATGCTAACCTTTAGCCCGGTAAGCAAATTAAAAAAAAAAAACGCAATATGTAGGCTACACGAGAACGGAGACGTCGAGTAACCAAAACAAATGCGTTAAACAAATTCGTACACGTTATTTATCAATTTAACTCTAGAATTAAAGGATATACAACGAGAAACAACGTTTGACAACCTTTAAACAGTTTTAATAACTATCTCAAAAATTATCGCTCTGATGCAAACAACTGATGAGTTATCTACTTAAATTTGATGAACAAAACGACTTACGTATTTTAAACATGCTAACCTTTAGCCCGGTAAGCAAATTAAAAAAAAACCGCAATATGTAGGCTACACGGGAACGGAGACGTCGAGTAACCAAAACAAATGCGTTAAACAAATTCGTACACGTTATTTTTCAATTTAACTCTAGAATTAAAGGATATACAACGAGAAACAACGTTTGACAACCTTTAAACAGTTTTAATAACTATCTCAAAAATTGTCGATCTGATGCAAACAACTGATGAGTTATCTACTTAAATTTGTTGAACAAAACGACTTACGTATTTTAAACATGCTAACCTTTAGCCCGGTAAGCAAATTAAAAAAAAAAACGCAATATGTAGGCTACACGAGAACGGAGACGTCGAGTAACCAAAACAAATGCGTTAAACAAATTCGTACACGTTATTTATCAATTTAACTCTAGAATTAAAGGATATACAAAGAGAAACAACGTTTGACAACCTTTAAACAGTTTTAATAACTATCTCAAAAATTATCGCTCTGATGCAAACAACTGATGAATGATCTACTTAAATTTGATGAACAAAACGACTTACATATTTTAAACATGCTAACCTTTAGCCCGGTAAGCAAATTAAAAAAAAAACGCAATATGTAGGCTACACGAGAACGGAGACCTCGAGTAACCAAAACAAATGCGTTAAACAAATTCGTACACGTTATTTATCAATTTAACTCTAGAATTAAAGGATATACAACGAGAAACAACGTTTGACAACCTTTAAACAGTTTTAATAACTATCTCAAAAATTATCGCTCTGATGCAAACAACTGATGAGTTATCTACTTAAATTTGATGAACAAAACGACTTACGTATTTTAAGCATGCTAACCTTTAGCCCGGTAAGCAAATTAAAAAAAAACGCAATATGTAGGCTACACGAGAACGGAGACGTCGAGTAACCAAAACAAATGCGTTAAACAAATTCGTACACGTTATTCATCAATTTAACTCTAGAATTAAAGGATATACAACGAGAAACAACGTTTGACAACCTTTAAACAGTTTTAATAACTATCTCAAAAATTGTCGCTCTGATGCAAACAACTGATGAGTTATCTACTCAAATTTGTTGAACAAAACGACTTACGTATTTTAAACATGCTAACCTTTAGCCCGGTAAGCAAATTAAAAAAAAACGCAATATGTAGGCTACACGAGAACGGAGACGTCGAGTAACCAAAACAAATGCGTTAAACAAATTCGTACACGTTATTTATCAATTTAACTCTAGAATTAAAGGATATACAACGAGAAACAACGTTTGACAACCTTTAAACAGTTTTAATAACTATCTCAAAAATTGTCGATCTGATGCAAACAACTGATGAGTTATCTACTCAAATTTGTTGAACAAAACGACTTACGTATTTTAAACATGCTAACCTTTATCCCGGTAAGCAAATTAAAAAAAAAACGCAATATGTAGGCTACACGAGAACGGAGACGTCGAGTAACCAAAACAAATGCGTTAAACAAATTCGTACACGTTATTTATCAATTTAACTCTAGAATTAAAGGATATACAACGAGAAACAACGTTTGACAACCTTTAAACAGTTTTAATAACTATCTCAAAAATTATCGCTCTGATGCAAACAACTGATGAGTTATCTACTTAAATTTGTTGAACAAAACGACTTACGTATTTTAAACATGCTAACCTTTAGCCCGGTAAGCAAATTAAAAAAAAACGCAATATGTAGGCTACACGAGAACGGAGACGTCGAGTAACCAAAACAAATGCGTTAAACAAATTCGTACACGTTATTTATCAACTTAACTCTAGAATTAAAGGATATACAACGAGAAACAACATTTGACAACCTTTAAACAGTTTTAATAACTATCTCAAAAATTATCGCTCTGATGCAAACAACTGATGAGTTATCTACTTAAATATGATGAACAAAACGACTTACGTATTTTAAACATGCTAACCTTTAGCCCGGTAAGCAAATTAAAAAAAAAAAACGCAATATGTAGGCTACACGAGAACGGAGACGTCGAGTAACCAAAACAAATGCGTTAAACAAATTCGTACACGTTATTTATCAATTTAACTCTAGAATTAAAGGATATACAACGAGAAACAACGTTTGACAACCTTTAAACAGTTTTAATAACTATCTCAAAAATTGTCGCTCTGATGCAAACAACTGATGAGTTATCTACTTAAATTTGATGAACAAAACGACTTACGTATTTTAAACATGCTAACCTTTAGCCCGGTAAGCAAATTAAAAAAAAAAACGCAATATGTAGGCTACACGAGAACGGAGACGTCGAGTAACCAAAACAAATGCGTTAAACAAATTCGTACACGTTATTTATCAATTTAACTCTAGAATTAAAGGATATACAACGAGAAACAACGTTTGACAACCTTTAAACAGTTTTAATAACTATCTCAAAAATTATCGCTCTGATGCAAACAACTGATGAGTTATCTACTTAAATTTGATGAACAAAACGACTTACGTATTTTAAACATGCTAACCTTTAACCCGGTAAGCAAATTAAAAGAAAAACGCAATATGTAGGCTACACGAGAACGGAGACGTCGAGTAACCAAAACAAATGCGTTAAACAAATTCGTACACGTTATTTATCAATTTAACTCTAGAATTAAAGGATATACAACGAGAAACAACGTTTGACAACCTTTAAACAGTTTTAATAACTATCTCAAAAATTATCGCTCTGATGCAAACAACTGATGAGTTATCTACTTAAATATGATGAACAAAACGACTTACGTATTTTAAACATGCTAACCTTTAGCCCGGTAAGCAAATTTTAAAAAAAACGCAATATGTAGGCTACACGAGAACGGAGACGTCGAGTAACCAAAACAAATGCGTTAAACAAATTCGTACACGTTATTTATCAATTTAACTCTAGAATTAAAGGATATACAACGAGAAACAACGTTTGACAACCTTTAAACAGTTTTAATAACTATCTCAAAAATTATCGCTCTGATGCAAACAACTGATGAGTTATCTACTTAAATTTGATGAACAAAACGACTTACGTATTTTAAACATGCTAACCTTTAGCCCGGTAAGCAAATTAAAAAAAAAACGCAATATGTAGGCTACACGAGAACGGAGACGTCGAGTAACCAAAACAAATGCGTTAAACAAATTCGTACACGTTATTTATCAATTTAACTCTAGAATTAAAGGATATACAACGAGAAACAACGTTTGACAACCTTTAAACAGTTTTAATAACTATCTCAAAAATTATCGCTCTGATGCAAACAACTGATGAGTTATCTACTTAAATTTGATGAACAAAACGACTTACGTATTTTAAACATGCTAACCTTTAGCCCGGTAAGCAAATTAAAAAAAAAAACGCAATATGTAGGCTACACGAGAACGGAGACGTCGAGTAACCAAAACAAATGCGTTAAACAAATTCGTACACGTTATTTATCAATTTAACTCTAGAATTAAAGGATATACAACGAGAAACAACGTTTGACAACCTTTAAACAGTTTTAATAACTATCTCAAAAATTATCGCTCTGATGCAAACAACTGATGAGTTATCTACTCAAATTTGTTGAACAAAACGACTTACGTATTTTAAACATGTTAACCTTTAGCCCGGTAAGCAAATTAAAAAAAAAAACGCAATATGTAGGCTACATGAGAACGGAGACGTCGAGTAACCAAAACAAATGCGTTAAACAAATTCGTACACGTTATTTATCAATTTAACTCTAGAATTAAAGGATATACAACGAGAAACAACGTTTGACAACCTTTAAACAGTTTTAATAACTATCTCAAAAATTATCGCTCTGACGCAAACAACTGATGAGTTATCTACTTAAATATGATGAACAAAACGACTTACGTATTTTAAACATGCTAACCTTTAGCCCGGTAAGCAAATTAAAAAAAAAACGCAATATGTAGGCTACACGAGAACGGAGACGTCGAGTACCCAAAACAAATGCGTTAAACAAATTCGTACACGTTATTTATCAATTTAACTCTAGAATTAAAGGATATACAACGAGAAACAACGTTTGACAACCTTTAAACAGTTTTAATAACTATCTCAAAAATTATCGCTCTGATGCAAACAACTGATGAGTTATCTACTTAAATTTGATGAACCAAACGACTTACGTATTTTAAACATGCTAACCTTTAGCCCGGTAAGCAAATTAAAAAAAAAACGCAATATGTAGGCTACAGGAGAACGGAGACGTCGAGTAACCAAAACAAATGCGTTAAACAAATTCGTACACGTTATTTATCAATTTAACTCTAGAATTAAAGGATATACAATGAGAAACAACGTTTGAAAACCTTTAAACAGTTTTAATAACTATCTCAAAAATTATCGCTCTGATGCAAACAACTGATGAGTTATCTACTTAAATATGAACGGAGACGTCGAGTAACCAAAACAAATGCGTTAAACAAATTCGTACACGTTATTTATCAATTTAACCCTAGAATTAAAGGATATACAACGAGAAACAACGTTTGACAACCTTTAAACAGTTTTAATAACTATCTCAAAAATTGTCGCTCTGATGCAAACAACTGATGAGTTATCTACTTAAATTTGTTGAACAAAACGACTTACGTATTTTAAACATGCTAACCTTTAGCCCGGTAAGCAAATTTAAAAAAAAACGCAATATGTAGGCTACACGAGAACGGAGACGTCGAGTAACCAAAACAAATGCGTTAAACAAATTCGTACACGTTATTTATCAATTTAACTCTAGAATTAAAGGATATACAACGAGAAACAACGTTTGACAACCTTTAAACAGTTTTAATAACTATCTCAAAAATTATCGCTCTGATGCAAACAACTGATGAGTTATCTACTTAAATATGATGAACAAAACGACTTACGTATTTTAAAGATGCTAACCTTTAGCCCGGTAAGCAAATTAAAAAAAAAACGCAATATGTAGGCTACACGAGAACGGAGACGTCGAGTAACCAAAACAAATGCGTTAAACAAATTCGTACACGCTATTTATCAATTTAACTCTAGAATTAAAGGATATACAACGAGAAACAACGTTTGACAACCTTTAAACAGTTTTAATAACTATCTCAAAAATTATCGCTCTGATGCAAACAACTGATGAGTTATCTACTTAAATTTGTTGAACAAAACGACTTACGTATTTTAAACATGCTAACCTTTAGCCCGGTAAGCAAATTAAAAAAAAAACGCAATATGTAGGCTACACGAGAACGGAGACGTCGAGTAACCAAAACAAATGCGTTAAACAAATTCCTACACGTTATTTATCAACTTAACTCTAGAATTAAAGGATATACAACGAGAAACAACGTTTGACAACCTTTAAACAGTTTTAATAACTATCTCAAAAATTATCGCTCTGATGCAAACAACTGATGAGTTATCTACTTAAATATGATGAACAAAACGACTTACGTATTTTAAACATGCTAACCTTTAGCCCGGTAAGCAAATTAAAAAAAAACGCAATATGTAGGCTACACGAGAACGGAGACGTCGAGTAACCAAAACAAATGCGTTAAACAAATTCGTACACGTTATTTATCAATTTAACTCTAGAACTAAAGGATATACAACGAGAAACAACGTTTGACAACCTTTAAACAGTTTTAATAACTATCTCAAAAATTGTCGCTCTGATGCAAACAACTGATGAGTTATCTACTTAAATTTGATAAACAAAACGACTTACGTATTTTAAACATGCTAACCTTTAGCCCGGTAAGCAAATTAAAAAAAAAACGCAATATGTAGGCTACACGAGAACGGAGACGTCGAGTAACCAAAACAAAAGCGTTAAACAAATTCGTACACGTTATTTATCAATTTAACTCTAGAATTAAAGGATATACAACGAGAAACAACGTTTGACAACCTTTAAACAGTTTTAATAACTATCTCAAAAATTATCGCTCTGATGCAAACAACTGATGAGTTATCTACTTAAATTTGATGAACAAAACGACTTACGTATTTTAAACATGCTAACCTTTAGCCCGGTAAGCAAATTAAAAAAAAAACGCAATATGTAGGCTACACGAGAACGGAGACGTCGAGTAACAAAAACAAATGCGTTAAACAAATTCGTACACGTTATTTATCAATTTAACTCTAGAATTAAAGGATATACAACGAGAAACAACGTTTGACAACCTTTAAACAGTTTTAATAACTATCTCAAAAATTATCGCTCTGATGCAAACAACTGATGAGTTATCTACTTAAATATGATGAACAAAACGACTTACGTATTTGAAACATGCTAACCTTTAGCCCGGTAAGCAAATTTAAAAAAAAAACGCAATATGTAGGCTACACGAGAACGGAGACGTCGAGTAACCAAACCAAATGCGTTAAACAAATTCGTACACGTTATTTATCAATTTAACTCTAGAATTAAAGGATATACAACGAGAAACAACGTTTGACAACCTTTAAAGAGTTTTAATAACTATCTCAAAAATTATCGCTCTGATGCAAACAAATGATGAGTTATCTACTTAAATTTTCATCAAAACGACTTACGTATTTTAAACATGCTAACCTTTAGCCCGGTAAGCAAATTAAAAAAAAAACGCAATATGTAGGCTACACGAGAACGCAGACGTCGAGTAACCAAAACAAATGCGTTAAACAAATTCGTACACGTTATTTATCAATTTAACTCTAGAATTAAAGGATATACAACGAAAAACAACGTTTGACAACCTTTAAACAGTTTTAATAACTATCTCAAAAATTATCGCTCTGATGCAAACAACTGATGAGTTATCTACTTAAATATGATGAACAAAACGACTTACGTATTTTAAACATGCTAACCTTTAGCCCGGTAAGCAAATTAAAAAAAAACGCAATATGTAGGCCACACGAGAACGGAGACGTCGAGTAACCAAAACAAATGCGTTAAACAAATTCGTACACGTTATTTATCAATTTAACTCTAGAATTAAAGGATATACAACGAGAAACAACGTTTGACAACCTTTAAACAGTTTTAATAACTATCTCAAAAATTGTCGCTCTGATGCAAACAACTGATGAGTTATCTACTTAAATTTGTTGAACAAAACGACTTACGTATTTTAAACATGCTAACCTTTAGCCCGGTAAGCAAATTAAAAAAAAAAACGCAATATGTAGGCTACACGAGAACGGAGACGTCGAGTAACCAAAACAAATGCGTT
Source organism: Eurosta solidaginis (assembly GCF_040869045.1). NCBI lineage: Eukaryota > Metazoa > Arthropoda > Insecta > Diptera > Tephritidae > Eurosta > Eurosta solidaginis. Next base: position 157,470 of record NW_027136953.1, read on the forward strand.
AAACAAATTCGTACACGTTATTTATCAATTTAACTCTAGAATTAAAGGATATACAACGAGAAACAACGTTTGACAACCTTTAAACAGTTTTAATAACTATCTCAAAAATTATCGCTCTGATGCAAACAACTGATGAGTTATCTACTTAAATATGATGAACAAAACGACTTACGTATTTTAAACATGCTAACCTTTAGCACGGTAAGCAAATTAAAAAAAAACGCAAAATGTAGGCTACACGAGAACGGAGACGTCGAGTAACCAAAACAAATGCGTTAAACAAATTCGTACACGTTATTTATCAACTTAACTCTAGAATTAAAGGATATACAACGAGAAACAACATTTGACATCCTTTAAACAGTTTTAATAACTATCTCAAAAATTATCGCTCTGATGCAAACAACTGATGAGTTATCTACTCAAATTTGTTGAACAAAACGACTTACGTATTTTAAACATGCTAACCTTTAGCCCGGTAAGCAAATTAAAAAAAAAACGCAATATGTAGGCTATACGAGAACGGAGACGTCGAGTAACCAAAACAAATGCGTTAAACAAATTCGTACACGTTATTTATCAATTTAACTCTAGAATTAAAGGATATACAACGAGAAACAACGTTTGACAACCTTTAAACAGTTTTAATAACTATCTCAAAAATTATCGCTCTGATGCAAACAACTGATGAGTTATCTACTTAAATATGATGAACAAAATGACTTACGTATTTTAAACATGCTAACCTTTAGCCCGGTAAGCAAATTAAAAAAAAAAACGCAATATGTAGGCTACACGAGAACGGAGACGTCGAGTAACCAAAACAAATGCGTTAAACAAATTCGTACACGTTATTTATCAATTTAACTCTAGAATTAAAGGATATACAACGAGAAACAACGTTTGACAACCTTTAAACAGTTTTAATAACTATCTCAAAAATTATCGCTCTGATGCAAACAACTGATGAGTTATCTACTTAAATATGATGAACAAAACGACTTACGTATTTTAAACATGCTAACCTTTAGCCCGGTAAGCAAATTAAAAAAAAAAACGCAATATGTAGGCTACACGAGAACAAAGACGTCGAGTAACCAAAACAAATGCGCTAAACAAATTCGTACACGTTATTTATCAATTTAACTCTAGAATTAAAGGATATACAACGAGAAACAACGTTTGCAACCTTTAAACAGTTTTAATAACTATCTCAAAAATTGTCGCTCTGATGCAAACAACTGATGAGTTATCTACTTAAATTTGTTGAACAAAACGACTTACGTATTTTAAACATGCTAACCTTTAGCCCGGTAAGCAAATTAAAAAAAAAAACGCAATATGTAGGCTACACGAGAACGGAGACGTCGAGTAACCAAAAACAAATGCGTTAAACAAATTCGTACACGTTATTTATCAATTTAACTCTAGAATTAAAGGATATACAACGAGAAACAACGTTTGACAACCTTTAAACAGTTTTAATAACTATCTCAAAAATTATCGCTCTGATGCAAACAACTGATGAGTTATCTACTTAAATTTGATGAACAAAACGACTTACGTATTTTAAACATGCTAACCTTTAGCCCGGTAAGCAAATTAAAAAAAAAACGCAATATGTAGGCTACACGAGAACGGAGACGTCGAGTAACCAAAACAAATGCGTTAAACAAATTCGTACACGTTATTTATCAATTTAACTCTAGAATTAAAGGATATACAACGAGAAACAACGTTTGACAACCTTTAAACAGTTTTAATAACTATCTCAAAAATTATCGCTCTGATGCAAACAACTGATGAGTTATCTACTTAAATATGATGAACAAAACGACTTACGTATTTTAAACATGCTAACCTTTAGCCCGGTAAGCAAATTAAAAAAAAAACGCAATATGTAGGCTACACGAGAACGGAGACGTCGAGTAACTAAAACAAATGCGTTAAACAAATTCGTACACGTTATTTATCAATTTAACTCTAGAATTAAAGGATATACAACGAGAAACAACGTTTGACAACCTTTAAACAGTTTTAATAACTATCTCAAAAATTGTCGCTCTGATGCAAACAACTGATGAGTTATCTACTTAAATTTGATGAACAAAACGACTTACGTATTATAAACATGCTAACCTTTAGCCCGGTAAGCAAATTAAAAAAAAAACGCAATATGTAGGCTACACGAGAACGGAGACGTCGAGTAACTAAAACAAATGCGTTAAACAAATTCGTACACGTTATTTATCAATTTAACTCTAGAATTAAAGGATATACAACGAGAAACAACGTTTGACAACCTTTAAACAGTTTTAATAACTATCTCAAAAATTATCGCTCTGATGCAAACAACTGATGAGTTATCTACTTAAATTTGATGAACAAAACGACATACGTATTTTAAACATGCTAACCTTTAGCCCGGTAAGCAAATTAAAAAAAAACGCAATATGTAGGCTACACGAGAACGGAGACGTCGAGTAACCAAAACAAATGCGTTAAACAAATTCGTACACGTTATTTATCAATTTAACTCTAGAATTAAAGGATATACAACGAGAAACAACGTTTGACAACCTTTAAACAGTTTTAATAACTATCTCAAAAATTATCGCTCTGATGCAAACAACTGATGAGTTATCTACTCAAATTTGTTGAACAAAACGACTTACGTATTTTAAGCATGCTAACCTTTAGCCCGGTAAGCAAATTAAAAAAAAAACGCAATATGTAGGCTACACGAGAACGGAGACGTCGAGTAACCAAAACAAATGCGTTAAACAAATTCGTACACGTTATTTATCAATTTAACTCTAGAATTAAAGGATATACAACGAGAAACAACGTTTGACAACCTTTAAACAGTTTTAATAACTATCTCAAAAATTATCGCTCTGATGCAAACAACTGATGAGTTATCTACTTAAATTTGATGAACAAAACGACTTACGTATTTTAAACATGCTAACCTTTAGCCCGGTAAGCAAATTAAAAAAAAACGCAATATGTAGGCTACACGAGAACAGAGACGTCGAGTAACCAAAACAAATGCGTTAAACAAATTCGTAGACGTTATTTATCAATTTAACTCTAGAATTAAAGGATATACAACGAGAAACAACGTTTGACAACCTTTAAACAGTTTTAATAACTATCTCAAAAATTATCGCTCTGATGCAAACAACTGATGAGTTATCTACTTAAATTTGATGAACAAAACGACTTACGTATTTTAAACATGCTAACCTTTAGCCCGGTAAGCAAATTAAAAAAGAAACGCAATATGTAGGCTACACGAGAAGGGAACGTCGAGTAACCAAAACAAATGCGTTAAACAAATTCGTACACGTTATTTATCAATTTAACTCTAGAATTAAAGGATATACAACGAGAAACAACGTTTGACAACCTTTAAACAGTTTTAATAACTATCTCAAAAATTATCGCTCTGATGCAAACAACTGATGAGTTATCTACTTAAATATGAAGAACAAAACGACTTACGTATTTTAAACATGCTAACCTTTAGCCCGGTAAGCAAATTAAAAAAAAAAACGCAATATGTAGGCTACACGAGAACGGAGACGTCGAGTAACCAAAACAAATGCGTTAAACAAATTCGTACACGTTATTTATCAATTTAACTCTAGAATTAAAGGATATACAACGAGAAACAACGTTTGACAACCTTTAAACAGTTTTAATAACTATCTCAAAAATTATCGCTCTGATGCAAACAACTGATGAGTTATCTACTTAAATTTGTTGAACAAAACGACTTACGTATTTTAAACATGCTAACCTTTAGCCCGGTAAGCAAATTAAAAAAAAAACGCAATATGTAGGCTACACGAGAACGGAGACGTCGAGTAACCAAAACAAATGAGTTAAACAAATTCGTACACGTTATTTATCAATTTAACTCTAGAATTAAAGGATATACAACGAGAAACAACGTTTGACAACCTTTAAACAGTTTTAATAACTATCTCAAAAATTATCGCTCTGATGCAAACAACTGATGAGTTATCTACTTAAATTTGATGAACAAAACGACTTACGTATTTTAAACATGCTAACCTTTAGCCCGGTAAGCAAATTAAAAAAAAAACGCAATATGTAGGCTACCCGAGAACGGAGACGTCGAGTAACCAAAACAAATGCGTTAAACAAATTCGTACACGTTATTTATCAATTTAACTCTAGAATTAAAGGATATACAACGAGAAACAACGTTTGACAACCTTTAAACAGTTTTAATAACTATCTCAAAAATTATAGCTCTGATGCAAACAACTGATGAGTTATCTACTTAAATTTGATGAACAAAACGACTTACGTATTTTAAACATACCTTTAGCCCGGTAAGCAAATTAAAAAAAAAAACCCAATATGTAGGCTACACGAGAACGGAGACGTCCAGTAACCAAAACAAATGCGTTAAACAAATTAGTACACGTTATTTATCAATTTAACTCTAGAATTAAAGGATATACAACGAGAAACAACGTTTGACAACCTTTAAACAGTTTTAGTAACTATCTCAAAAATTATCGCTCTGATGCAAACAACTGATGAGTTATCTACTTAAATTTGATGAACAAAACGACTTACGTATTTTAAGCATGCTAACCTTTTGCCCGGTAAGCAAATTAAAAAAAAAACGCAATATGTAGGCTACACGAGAACGGAGACGTCGAGTAACCAAAACAAATGCGTTAAACAAATTCGTACACGTTATTTATCAATTTAACTCTAGAATTAAAGGATATACAACGAGAAACAACGTTTGACAACCTTTAAACAGTTTTAATAACTATCTCAAAAATTGTCGCTCTGATGCAAACAACTGATGAGTTATCTACTCAAATTTGTTGAACAAAACGACTTACGTATTTTAAACATGCTAACCTTTAGCCCGGTAAGCAAATTAAAAAAAAACGTAATATGTAGGCTACACGAGAACGGACACGTCGAGTAACCAAAACAAATGCGTTAAACAAATTCGTACACGTTATTTATCAATTTAACTCTAGAATTAAAGTATATACAACGAGAAACAACGTTTGACAACCTTTAAACAGTTTTAATAACTATCTCAAAAATTATCGCTCTGATGCAAACAACTGATGAGTTATCTACTTAAATTTGTTGAACAAAACGACTTACGTATTTTAAGCATGCTAGCCTTTAGCCCGGTAAGCAAACTAAAAAAAAACGCAATATGTAGGCTACACGAGAACGGAGACGTCGAGTAACCAAAACAAATGCGTTAAACAAATTCGTACACGTTATTTATCAATTTAACTCTAGAATTACAGGATATACAACGAGAAACAACGTTTGACAACCTTTAAACAGTTTTAATAACTATCTCAAAAATTATCGCTCTGATGCAAACAACTGATGAGTTATCTACTTAAATATGATGAACAAAACGACTTACGTATTTTAAACATGCTAACCTTTAGCCCGGTAAGCAAATTAAAAAAAAAACGCAATATGTAGGCTACACGAGAACGGAGACGTCGAGTAACCAAAACAAATGCGTTAAACAAATTCGTACACGTTATTTATCAATTTAACTCTAGAATTAAAGGATATACAACGAGAAACAACGTTTGACAACCTTTAAACAGTTTTAATAACTATCTCAAAAATTATCGCTCTGATGCAAACAACTGATGAGTTATCCACTCACATTTGTTGAACAAAACGACTTACGTATTTTAAACATGCTAACCTTTAGCCCGGTAAGCAAATTTAAAAAAAAACGCAATATGTAGGCTACACGAGAACGGAGACGTCGAGTAACCAAAACATATGCGTTAAACAAATTCGTACACGTTATTTATCAATTTAACTCTAGAATTAAAGGATATACAACGAGAAACAACGTTTGACAACCTTTAAACAGTTTTAATAACTATCTCAAAAATTGTCGCTCTGATGCAAACAACTGATGAGTTATCTACTTAAATTTGTTGAACAAAACGACTTACGTATTTTAAACATGCTAACCTTTAGCCCGGTAAGCAAATTAAAAAAAAACGCAATATGTAGGCTACACGAGAACGGAGACGTCGAGTAACCAAAACAAATGCGTTAACCAAATTCGTACACGTTATTTATCAATTTAACTCTAGAATTAAAGGATATACAACGAGAAACAACGTTTGACAACCTTTAAACAGTTTTAATAACTATCTCAAAAATTGTCGCTCTGATGCAAACAACTGATGAGTTATCTACTTAAATTTGATGAACAAAACGATTTACGTATTTTAAACATGCTAACCTTTAGCCCGGTAAGCAAATTAAAAAAAAAAACGCAATATGTAGGCTACACGAGAACGGAGACGTCGAGTAACCAAAACAAATGCGTTAAACAAATTCGTACACGTTATTTATCAATTTAACTCTAGAATTAAAGGATATACAACGAGAAACAACGTTTGACAACCTTTAAACAGTTTTAATAAATATCTCAAAAATTATCGCTCTGATGCAAACAATTGATGAGTTATCTACTTAAATTTGATGAACAAAACGACTTACGTATTTTAAACATGCTAACCTTTAGCCCGGTACGCAAATTTAAAAAAAAACGCAATATGTAGGCTACATGAGAACGGAGACGTCGAGTAACCAAAACAAATGCGTTAAACAAATTCGTACACGTTATTTATCAATTTAACTCTAGAATTAAAGGATATACAGCGAGAAACAACGTTTGACAACCTTTAAACAGTTTTAATAACTATCTCAAAAATTGTCGCTCTGATGCAAACAACTGATGAGTTATCTACTCAAATTTGTTGAACAAAACGACTTACGTATTTTAAACATGCTAACCTTTAGCCCGGTAAGCAAATTAAAAAAAAAACGCAATATGTAGGCTACACGAGAACGGAGACGTCGAGTAACCAAAAGAAATGCGTTAACCAAATTCGTACACGTTATTTATCAATTTAACTCTAGAATTAAAGGATATACAACGAGAAACAACGTTTGACAACCTTTAAACAGTTTTAATAACTATCTCAAAAATTGTCGCTCTGATGCAAACAACTGATGAGTTATCTACTTAAATTTGATGAACAAAACGACTTACGTATTTTAAACATGCTAACCTTTAGCCCGGTAAGCAAATTAAAAAAAAAACGCAATATGTAGGCTACACGAGAACGGAGACGTCGAGTAACCAAAACAAATGCGTTAAACAAATTCGTACACGTTATTTATCAATTTAACTCTAGAATTAAAGGATATACAACGAGAAATAACGTTTGACAACCTTTAAACAGTTTTAATAACTATCTCAAAAATTATCGCTCTGATGCAAACAACTGATGAGTTATCTACTTAAATATGATGAACAAAACGACTTACGTATTTTAAACATGCTAACCTTTAGCCCGGTAAGCAAATTAAAAAAAAACGCAATATGTAGGCTACACGAGAACGGAGATGTCGAGTAACCAAAACAAATGCGTTAAACAAATTCGTACACGTTATTTATCAATTTAACTCTAGAATTAAAGGATATACAACGAGAAACAACGTTTGACAACCTTTAAACAGTTTTAATAACTATCTCAAAAATTATCGCTCTGATGCAAACAACTGATGAGTTATCTACCTAAATTTGATGAACAAAACGACTTACGTATTTTAAACATGCTAACCTTTAGCCCGGTAAGCAAATTAAAAAAAAAAAACGCAATATGTAGGCTACACGAGAACAGAGACGTCGAGTAACCAAAACAAATGCGTTAAACAAATTCGTACAGGTTATTTATCAATTTAACTCTAGAATTAAAGGATATACAACGAGAAACAACGTTTGACAACCTTTAAACAGTTTTAATAACTATCTCAAAAATTATCGCTCTGATGCAAACAACTGATGAGTTATCTACTTAAATTTGATGAACAAAACGACTTACGTATTTTAAACATGCTAACCTTTAGCCCGGTAAGCAAATTAAAAAAAAAACGCAATATGTAGGCTACACGAGAACAGAGACGTCGAGTAACCAAAACAAATGCGTTAAACAAATTCGTACACGTTATTTATCAATTTAACTCTAGAATTAAAGGATATACAACGAGAAACAACGTTTGACAACCTTTAAACAGTTTTAATAACTATCTCAAAAATTATCGCTCTGATGCAAACAACTGATGAGTTATCTACTTAAATTTGATGAACAAAACGACTTACGTATTTTAAACATGCTAACCTTTAGCCCGGTAAGCAAATTAAAAAAAAAACGCAATATGTAGGCTACACGAGAACAGAGACGTCGAGTAACCAAAACAAATGGGTTAAACAAATTCGTACACGTTATTTATCAATTTAACTCTAGAATTAAAGGATATACAACGAGAAACAACGTTTGACAACCTTTAAACAGTTTTAATAACTATCTCAAAAATTGTCGCTCTGATGCAAACAACTGATGAGTTATCTACTTAAATTTGTTGAACAAAACGACTTACGTATTTTAAGCATGCTAACCTTTAGCCCGGTAAGCAAATTAAAAAAAAAACGCAATATGTAGGCTACACGAGAACGGAGACGTCGAGTAACCAAAACAAATGCGTTAAACAAATTCGTACACGTTATTTATCAATTAAACTCTAGAATTAAAGGATATACAACGAGAAACAACGTTTGACAACCTTTAAACAGTTTTAATAACTATCTCAAAAATTATCGCTCTGATGCAAACAACTGATGAGTTATCTACTTAAATATGATGAACAAAACGACTTACGTATTTTAAACATGCTAACCTTTAGCCCGGTAAGCAAATTAAAAAAAAAAACGCAATATGTAGGCTACACGAGAACGGAGACGTCGAGTAACCAAAACAAATGCGTTAAACAAATTCGTACACGTTATTTATCAATTTAACTCTAGAATTAAAGGATATACAACGAGAAACAACGTTTGACAACCTTTAAACAGTTTTAATAACTATCTCAAAAATTGTCGCTCTGATGCAAACAACTGATGAGTTATCTACTTAAATTTGATGAACAAAACGACTTACGTATTTTAAACATGCTAACCTTTAGCCCGGTAAGCAAATTAAAAAAAAAACGCAATATGTAGGCTACACGAGAACGGAGACGTCGAGTAACCAAAACAAATGCGTTAAACAAATTCGTACACGTTATTTATCAATTTAACTCTAGAATTAAAGGATATACAACGAGAAACAACGTTTGACAACCTTTAAACAATTTTAATAACTATCTCAAAAATTATCGCTCTGATGCAAACAACTGATGAGTTATCTACTTAAATATGATGAACAAAACGACTTACGTATTAACCTTTAGCCCGGTAAGCAAATTAAAAAAAAAACGCAATATGTAGGCTACACGAGAACGGAGACGTCGAGTAACCAAAACAAATGCGTTAAACAAATTCGTACACGTTATTTATCAATTTAACTCTAGAATTAAAGGATATACAACGAGAAACAACGTTTGACAACCTTTAAACAGTTTTAATAACTATCTCAAAAATTATCGCTCTGATGCAAACAACTGATGAGTTATCTACTTAAATTTGATGAACAAAACGACTTACGTATTTTAAACATGCTAACCTTTAGCCCGGTAAGCAAATTAAAAAAAAAACGCAATATGTAGGCTACACGAGAACAGAGACGTCGAGTAACCAAAACAAATGCGTTAAACAAATTCGTACACGTTATTTATCAATTTAACTCTAGAATTAAAGGATATACAACGAGAAACAACGTTTGACAACCTTTAAACAGTTTTAATAACTATCTCAAAAATTATCGCTCTGATGCAAACAACTGATGAGTTATCTACTTAAATTTGGTGAACAAAACGACTTACGTATTTTAAACATGCTGTTAACGTCTGCATTATCAACTACAAACCTCACCTGAAGGGGTCGCTGGTAGAAGACTCGCTGCAAGCACTCGTTGCGTTTTTTTTCCTTTCTTGGACTTTGTTCCATCATACGGATCCGTTAAATGGCATCAGTTCCTTGGAGCCTATAAAAGGGACGAACAGCGATAGACTCGCCCTTATTCTTTTACCAGCGATCCATCAGGTGAGTGTTTGCCAATACATTTGTACATTTTCGTCCTTTTATATTTTCAATAAAGGCCTGTGCGACAGGCTATTATATATATATATACATATATACTTCATATCTTTGGATATTTAACTTATCTGTTTGTTGTTGGACAGCGAGGCACAGCTGGTAAGTTTTCCATTTCATTATCGCGAGTTTCAAGAACCGGCTCCCCACAGGTTCCCCGTTTCCGGAATTCACGAGGAATTCCGGCTTCATTTATCCCCGCTCGAACATGGTCCTTCGAGCCGGATCTTGAAACATTTTTCATTTTTTTTGGTAATAAAACCAGCTGCAATTAGTTTGTCTTTTTGCCTATACGCGTCCAACAACACAAATTCATATCTTTTGTCTTTTCCAACAATGTTGCTTTTTTGAAACCTGTCTACCAACAATTGCCAAGTCCCATTGGAAACCAAACAAACACACCATACCAAAATCCATTGTGAATAGGCAGTGCAAGTAAGAAGCTGCTTGTTTACATTTGGTTTTTGACATTCAGAAGTCAGCCATTGGGAAAACAGATTTTGGTAAGTTTGCTGGAGAAAAACCACAGTAAATTCGTGGTTTTTTATTGGAAATTCGGCGGCCGCGAGCACCAGCACATCTCCAGGACGGCCCAGGAAAAGGAAAACCACCGGAGCAACAGCAAAGTGTTGGAGGAAAGCACCCAAAAGAATGTAACATTTTTACTCGGAAAAAGGTAAAGTAGGTATTGTACTTTTACATGTACATATATCAAAAACTAAAGGAAAACGTATATTTTTTCTTGTGAGTTTGTATTAGCATTACAGCCTTCCGTACACGGCATATCCTAAGTGTGATTCACCGGGGAGGAGTCCAGTGAAAGACAAGAAAAGCGTAACAACTAGTTGAGCGTTGACCAGTTTGCGCTCCGACTCACCGAAAGAGTGTGGCCAGGACCACAATTAGAATACCGGTGCGATAAGACTGTTAAGCGAACAGTCCCCACCGGTGGCCAGTAAATAAAAAGCCTTAGTAGTGAAAGTGATTAAAAGTCCCTGAGTAGCGGGGCAGTAAATTGAAAGGTAACGAAATAAAAGCCCCTGAAAAGCCAGGGCAGTGAGTGAAGAAAGGTGCCTAAAAAGAGGGTGAATATACCCCAAAAAAGCAGAGCAGTGAGTGAAAAAAGGTGCCTTAAAGGAGGTTTAAAATACCCAAAAAAAAAAAAAAATCGCTGAGCATACTAGGCCAGTTGCGAGTGAAAGTGATTCAAAGTCCCTGAGTAGCAGGGCAGTGAGTGAAAAAAGGTGCATTAAAAGAGGTTAATATACCCCCCAAAAAAAATCGCTGAGCATACTAGGCCAGTTGCGAGTGAAAGTGATTCAAAGTCCCTGAGTAGTAGGGCAGTGAGTGAAAAAAGGTGCATTAAAAGAGGTTTAATATACCCCCCAAAGAAAACGCTGAGCATACTAGGCCAGTCGCGAGTGAAGTGGAAAACTCCCTGAAAGGCAGGGCAGTGAAGCGTTATAAAGGTGCCTAAAAAGAGGGTGAATATACCCCAAAAAAGCAGAGCAGTGAGTGAAAAAAGGTGCCTTAAAAGAGGTTTAAAATACCCAAAAAAAAAAAAAATCGCTGAGCATACTAGGCCAGTTGCGAGTGAAAGTGATTCGAAGTCCCTGAGTAGCAGGGCAGTGAGTGAAAAAAGGTGCATTTTAAAAGAGGTTAATATACCCCCAAAAAAAAAAAAATCGCTGAGCATACTAGGCCAGTTGCGAGTGAAAGTGATTCAAAGTCCCTGAGTAGCAGGGCAGTGAGTGAAAAAAGGTGCATTAAAAGAGGTTTAATATACCCCCCAAAGAAAACGCTGAGCATACTAGGCCAGTCGCGAGTGAAGTGGAAAACTCCCTGAAAGGCAGGGCAGTGAAGCGATATAAAGGTGCCTAAAAAGAGGGTGAATATACCCCAAAAAAGCAGAGCATACTAGGCCAGTTGTGTGTGTGTGCAAAAGTCCCTGAAAAGCAGGGCAGTGAATTGAAAAAGGGGCTTCAAAAAAGGTGATACTACCCCCCAAAAAAAAAAAAGCAGAGTAATCAAAGTAAAAGTGTGTGTGAGTGCAAAAGTCCCTGAAAAGCAGGGCAGTGAATTGAAAAAGGTGCTTCAAAAAAGGTGATACTACCCCCCAAAAAAAAGCGGAGTAATCAAAGTAAAAGTGTGTGTGAGTGCAAAAGTCCCTGAAAAAGCAGGGCAGTGATTCCACAGAACGCGGTCAAAAGAAGCTGACAGCCACTGAAAACGCTCAAGAGCATATTTGACCGAGTGTAGCCTTTTTTTTGATAATCCAGTTTTTAAAAATTGAAATTTGTTGGATTAAAAATTGAAGCTAGGGCAACTCGGCGGCAAACGGGGCTGTCAGGCAACATCAACCCTCCTACTGCATCCAGTAAAACTATACGGAGTCATCAAGAGGCAGAAGGCCAGCCACGGTCCAAGAATTCAGACGGTCAGCTCTAAAACGGGCATAGATAGAAGGAAGACGTGTGACAGTTACAGGCCAGGTAAGTAACTTATCCTGAACTCACCTCCCCACGTCTGTCTGTGTAGGTATCGGCCCATACGAACGGCCCACCGCATTTGGAATCGGGTAAGCAGACGACCACCAGCTCAAAGGCCCTCACGCGCGGCCCGCCGAATTGGAAAGCAATAGTGTAGCGCAACCTTCTCAAGGCCCAGACGGGCGGCCCATCGCTTTGGATAACACGCAACACATCCTAAAAGGCCCACACGAACGGCCCACCGCTTTGGGAATCTGCAAGCGCCGCCCAAGCAGTAAGTCGACAAAACGTTAGGCACTAAACGGGTGAGTTTTTTTATATACTTTGCCTATTTTAAACAGTTTATTGGTACTTAGTTTAGTAACCCCTCAAGTTGCGGCGCAGTACTCCTCTCTAGCTTTCCACCCCCTCAGCAGCGCTAAAGGCAACTTTCACACCCACCCCCTTACGTACCCACAAGCGGAATAGTGATACATAGGTTGACCACACCCCCTTAAGTTGCGACGAACACCGTCCCCTTACGCAGGACCCCTATCTCACCAGTTTGTAAATAGCTATTTATCAGGGTCCCTGAACATGGCCAACGCACAGGATTTCTCTCGCGCTTGTGATGCACTTCTGGAGTTTGAAAATCGGTTCAACGAATCTCCAGGGGCGCATCATACGGTATTTTCCTTAGAAATTCAAAAGGAGGAACTTAAGGCCCTTTGGGACACAGTGAAAAAGTCTTTCTGCAGCTATTCCCGAGACCTTAACGATGACGATGACGGGGCCGCGGCCTTGCGAGAAGCGAAGGTTAAATACCAAAACTGCTACACAGCATATCTGACGTGCGCAGCCCTGATGGGTGAGACCATCCATAACCTCACCCTCATCCGTCAACCCTCTTCCACGGTAAATCACCTCACACACGAGCCTGATTTGACGGTGCGCTCCAGCGTTAAACTTCTACCGTGCGACACCTAAATATTCTATGGTGACTACACTGCATGGCCGTCCTTTCGGGATCTGTTTACGGCCATATATATAAATAATACGCGGTTAAGTGAAGTGGAAAAGTTATACCATCTAAATCACAAAACTCGGGGGGAGGCCAGGGATATTGGGAAGAAAACCCCACTCACGAATGAGGGTTTTGCCATTGCGTGGCAGAACCTTTCCCATAGGTTCGAAAATAAGAGAATTATGATCAATTCTCAGCTGAAAATATTATTTAATCTGCCATCTGTGACAGGAGAGCGGGGAACTGAAATAAAAAATTTACAGCGATCTGTAAATAACTGCATCTCAATACTGCAGATGCATGGCGTTGATACCGACAACTGGGATGCAATCTTTATTTATCTGGTATCCAGCAAGCTGCCGGACGCAACACTAGCCTTATGGGAGCAGGGAATTACCAACAAAAGCGAGATTCCGGCGTGGCAGGATCTGGACAATTTCCTGACGAGCAGGTTCCAAACCTTGGAGACAGTGTCGGACATTCAAGGAGTTCGAGTTTCCCGCGGAGCAATCAGTCGGCCCTCGACATCCACCCACGAAAAAAGGAAGGTATCTGCCAATCACGGCAATGTTTCGCAGGCAGGCTGCAGGCTGTGCCCCGATGTTCCCCATACTCTGAAGTCGTGCCCCAAGTTTTTAGCAATGAAGGTAGAGGAGCGCTGTAGGGTAGTAAGGAAGTACAATTTATGTATGAATTGCCTCGCGCATTCACACGTTGCACGTAATTGTACTAGCACCTTTAATTGCATGACTTGCCATCAGCGTCATCATTCACTCCTACATCGCAACCCAAACGGAAACAGGCAAATTCCATCAAATGCCAGTCCCTCCCCCCAAACTAATACGACTCAATCATCTCAGGACCCAACGGCCTCAGGGAATGTAAACGCATTATACGCGGCGAATTTTAAGAATATTATTTTAGGAACCGCCATGGTACACGTATGTCATAATGGAGTAGCATATGAAGCCAGAGCTCTTCTGGATTCGGGTTCAGAAGGGACCTTTATCACGGAGCGCCTCCAGAGACGCATCAAACTTCCAACACTCGCTGCAAACACCAAGGTAAGCGGAATCAATGCCACGTCCGCTGCAAACGTGCGTAAAGTAGCACTGTTCATTTTAGGATCACCTGTCGACCCCCAGCTCCAAATCGAGGCAAGAGGCCTCATTCTCCCCCAACTGACAGGTAGTCTTCCCCAGTTTTCTGTCGACCAAGCCTATCTTGGCCAACTCCCCCCGATGCAGTTGGCCGACGTCAACTTTCACAAAAGTCAGCAGGTCGACATGATTATCGGTGCTGACTTTTACCCCGCGGTAATAAAAGGGTGTGTAAAGAAGGATGTCTTAGGCTCCTTGTTAGCTCAAGAAACAGTGTTTGGCTGGATCCTAACTGGCCCAGCCCCGCTCCCCCTCCAAACGAGTTCAGAGTCTTGCGTCTCCCTCTATACGGAATTTTCCAGCGCCCAGTTAACGCGGTTTTGGGAATTAGAGCAAGTTCCGAACAAAAAGTCCGTTACGCCCGAAGAACAATTTTGCGAAAACCACTATGTAAGGACAACGATCAGGAATGATGAAGGACGGTACATGGTAGCATTACCATTTCGACGTGAATTCCCTGACGACATCAATATTGGACATTCGCGAAGCAGCGCAGTGCAACAGTTCATCCGGAACGAAAGCGCTATGTGTCGAAAACCGGAGTTAAAGGAAGAGTACCATAGGGTGCTGCGGGAGTATATCATGCTGGGGCATATGAGTCCAGTGAAGCCCACGGAGGGCAGGAACTCCTCAATTCCCTATTACCTACCTCACCACGCAGTCATCAAACCGGACAGCACAACCACGAAGGTGCGCGTGGTCTTCAACGCTTCCAGTCCCACGTCGAATGGAGTTAGTCTGAATGATGTTCTCTACCCTGGCCCAGTTCTACAAACCGACCTTACTGCCCTATTATTAAAATGGCGCTTTTTTAAGTATGTGTTCAATGCAGACATCGAGAAGATGTATAGGCAGATCCTGTTAAACCCCAAAGACACCCAGTTTCACAGGATAATTTTTCGGGAGTCCCAGAACGATGAGCTGGTAGACTACGAACTCCGCACAGTGACTTTTGGAGTAAACTGTGCCCCGTACTTAGCTATCAGGACTCTCCTCCAGTTAGCTGACGATATTAGGGTTCGTTTCCCTTTGGCTTCCAGGATATTGAAGCAGCATATGTACGTCGACGACGTTCTCGCAGGTGCCCATGACCGCGAGACAGCACTACAAGCTCGTGACGAGCTCATAGAAGCGCTCAAAGGAGCTGGATTCCCCCTTCGGAAATGGACGTCAAACTCGAAAGAGACCTTGGCAGCGTTACCAAAGGAGCACCTGCTAAAGGAGGAGTTCCTGGAAATTGATGACCTCAGTGAAGCCAGGATGTTAGGTATACGGTGGAATGCGGTACACGATATGTTCCATTTTAGCGTCCAGGAAATCCCTACAAAACCAAATTACACCAAACGTGAGGTTTTGTCTTATGTTGCCAAATTATTTGACCCCGCAGGATGGTTAGGACCCATAGTAGTAGAAGCCAAAATCTTGATGCAAGACATATGGCTTACGAAGATTGATTGGGATGATAGCCTTCCTCCAGACCCTCACCGGCGATGGGAAACATTTCTAAAAAATTATACCCACATTTCAGAAATTAAAATTCCACGGTGGATTCATTTCACACCGTGGCATGAAATCGAGTTCCACGGTTTTTGCGATGCCTCGGAAAAGGCATATGCAGCCGCCCTTTATGTTAGAGTGTACGACCGCACAACAAACAGGTCTCCTCATGTCAGTTTACTGGTAGGTAAAACCAAGGTGGCTCCAGTTAAAACCGTCTCTTTACCACGGTTGGAATTATGTGGAGCATTGCTTCTGGCCGAACTTATCCACGCTTTGCTCCCCCAATTCGACGTTACGCAGCCGACCATCTACAAATGGACGGACTCGACCATCGTGCTCTCCTGGATGAAGAAGCCACCGTGCTGCTGGACAACCTTCGTGGCGAATCGGGTCGCAAAAATTGATGAGCTCGTCGGAGTGGAGGGATGGAATCATGTGGAATCTAGCGATAATCCAGCGGACCTGGGCAGTCGCGGTGTGACTCCGCAAGAGTTGGCGGACAGCACGCTCTGGTGGCAAGGCCCCAGATGGCTGAAGGCGCCCCCATCGGAGTGGCCAAGCAAAACAGATGCCTTGCTTATGGAAACGGACCTAGAACAACGAGCGGTCCGAGCTCATACCACCAGCGCTCAAGAACTTCCGGATCTTCTGGAGCGATTTTCGAACTTTTCGAGAGCCCTCAGAGTCATCGCCCGGATCTTCCAGTTCTACCGCAATACGCATCCTGTGCATAAGTTAACCCCCCGCAAGGGCACCCCAGATATCTCACCAGAAGAAATTAAGATGGTAAAAGCCCGGCTTATTCGTTTAACGCAGAAACGATGCTACGCTGAAGAGTATTGGATGCTAGCTTCAACTGATGCCGTGAGCTCAAAGAGTTCCATCCGCACCCTCAACCCCTTCCTCGATGCGGACGGAATAATGCTCGTGGGAGGAAGATTGGAGCTGTCAACGATACCCTACAACGAACGTTGTCCAGTTATTCTCCCATACGACTGCGCGTTTTCGCGGCTTGTAGTAAAATTTTCCCATTTGATTTCCCTACACGGGGGAAATCAACTAATGCTACGACTTTTGCGATCAGAATATTGGATCGTGAAGCTAAAAAATTTGATAAAAAATATAATAAATAATTGCAAAGTTTGTCTCATCTACAGGAAAAGGACACGTGAGCAGTTGATGGCAGCACTACCGCCAGAACGAACGGAGCTCTCGCGACCCTTCACTAATACCGGAATCGATTTCACTGGTCCGTTCGACATCAAAAATTATACGGGCAGGGCATGCCTATTAACGAAGGGTTATGTCTGCGTGTTTGTTTGTTTTGCTACGAAAGCAATACACTTAGAGGCAACAAGCGATCTATCGACAGCCACATTTCTGGCTGCATTTGCTCGGTTCATATCTCGGCGAGGCTGTCCCCACCAGGTGTATTCGGACAATGGGACGAACTTTGTAGGAGCAAACAAAGCATTAAGGCAAGACTTTCGGAATTTCATGACTGGAGCTGCTCGGCATACCACTATGTCATATGCCCATCAAGAAATCCACTGGCATTTTATCCCACCAGGAGCACCCCACATGGGAGGACTATGGGAAGCAGGAGTGAAGAGTTTCAAAACCCATTTCCGCAAAATTTCAACTACCATGCGATTCACAATGGAGGAATTATCCACTCTACTGGCTAAAATAGAAGCCTGTCTGAACTCGAGACCGATCAGTCCGATGTCTGACAACCCCGACTGCATTGAACCCCTCACCCCTGGACACTTTCTGATTGGAAGCCCCATACTCGCGAATGCAGAACCAGAGGTTCAGGGAACACCGATGTCAATCGTCAACCGATGGCAAAAGCTCAAAGCTATTCATCAAGGATTCTGCCAACGATGGAAGGGAGAGTACTTGAAGGAGCTACATAAGAGGGTTAAGTGGCAATACCCCCAACGAAATATTGAGGTTAACGATCTAGTAATTATCAAAGAGGATAATTTACCCGCTAACGAATGGCGACTTGGTAGAGTGGTGAAGGTTTTCCCAGGCCAAGATAATCGAGTACGGGTGGTAGAAATACGCACAGCCCGTGGTGTGATTACCCGGCCAATAGTTAAATTAGTCCTACTACCTATCGAAATCCCTAAGTAACCAATTCTCTCTTTTCAGCTTTCTTTTTTCTTCTTTCTTTTTTCTTCTCTTAGATAAAAGTCGTTCAAACCAAAATGGTCCGAGCCAATACTAAAAACCCCCATCGATGCCCCTTATGTCAGCATAACCACCGACTTCTGTTTTGTCGCCAGCTGCGCCGTATGGAACCAGAGGAGAGACTACGCGCCGTCCTCCTCCACCGCCATTGTGCCAATTGCCTGTCCCCGCGCCATGTAACGCGCAATTGTCCGTCAACAGGGCGATGTGGCCGATGCCATGAGCAGCATCACAGCCTTCTCCACCTATGGGAGACACCACGGCGAGAGGATGACGTGCCACAGGGCCTTGACGAGGTGGAAAATCGGCCAAGTCAGCAACCGCGACCATACCGGGCTCGAGAGCTGTCGGAGTCAAGTGAAGAAATACTGGAGATTGATGCCAGCGATGAATACCTCCAGCAGATAAATGCTCTTGTGCCAGTCACCGCCGAAACACCGGTACTCAGACCACCCCTGTCGGGTATCCGGTCCATAGTTTCTCGGCCGCCTTCTGCGCCCCACCAGCGTCGAGCACAGCGACACCAACGAAGGCGCGTCGCACAACAAGGTCCATCCCGAGGGCTAAGAGACGCTCGAGAGCGAATACAATGGGCTGCCAGAAACGCTACGGGTTTTTCTGTCCTTATGCCTACCGTGGTGACCAAAGTAATGACAATGGGACGAACTCATGCAGTACGCGGGGTCCTCGACCTTGGACAACCCATATCCACCATATCTCGGGGCCTTGCACAACGACTCCATCTGCTGCCATGGAATGAAAGGGAACACTGCGACCTTACCTTGAAGGGTCTGAATGAGAGGGTGCAAATCCAGGCAAAGGTCCTTAGGAGCCTCGTAAGGAGCGCCCCTGAGCGTACTATTGATGCGCGTGTCGCCGATGATTTCGACAACCTGCGCCTGGCAGACCCCTCATTCTACCGCTCAAGCGCAGTGTCTCTGATTCTGGGAGTAGACGCGTGTGGAGCCATACTCCGTCCTGGACTTAGGCCTGCAACCCCCACGCGACCGGCTGCTCAAAACACCGTTTTTGGATGGGTCATATTCGGAGTAACCCCATACTGAGCTGGCAAGCAAAACCTTTAGCGTTAAGAAAAAATGAAGTTTATACGTAATTGAATTTATAATGAAGTTTATACATTAATATTGAATTTATATTGCAGTGATGCTGCAAGGCGGGCGGCATGTTATTCATGCATTATCAACTACAAACCTCACCTGAAAGGGTCGCTGGTAGAAGACTCGCTGCAAGCACTCGTTGCGTTTTTTTTCCTTTCTTGGACTTTGTTCCATCATACGGATCCGTTAAATGGCATCAGTTCCTTGGAGCCTATAAAAGGGACGAACAGCGATAGACTCGCCCTTATTCTTTTACCAGCGATCCATCAGGTGAGTGTTTGCCAATACATTTGTACATTTTCGTCCTTTTATATTTTCAATAAAGGCCTGTGCGACAGGCTATTATATATATATATACATATATACTTCATATCTTTGGATATTTAACTTATCTGTTTGTTGTTGGACAGCGAGGCACAGCTGGTAAGTTTTCCATTTCATTATCGCGAGTTTCAAGAACCGGCTCCCCACAGGTTCCCCGTTTCCGGAATTCACGAGGAATTCCGGCTTCATTTATCCCCGCTCGAACACATGCTAACCTTTAGCCCGGTAAGCAAATTAAAAAAAAAACGCAATATGTAGGCTACACGAGAACGGAGACGTCGAGTAACCAAAACAAATGCGTTAAACAAATTCGTACACGTTATTTATCAATTTAACTCTAGGATTAAAGGATATACAACGAGAAACAACGTTTGACAACCTTTAAACAGTTTTAATAACTATCTCAAAAATTATCGCTCTGATGCAAACAACTGATGATTTATCTACTTAACTATGATGAACAAAACGACTTACGTATTTTAAACATGCTAACCTTTAGCCCGGTAAGCAAATTAAAAAAAAAACGCAATATGTAGGCTACACGAGAACGGAGACGTCGAGTAACCAAAACAAATGCGTTAAACAAATTCGTACACGTTATTTATCAATTTAACTCTAGAATTAAAGGATATACAACGAGAAACAACGTTTGACAACCTTTAAACAGTTTTAATAACTATCTCAAAAATTATCGCTCTGATGCAAACAACTGATGAGTTATCTACTTAAATTTGATGAATAAAACGACTTACGTATTTTAAACATGCTAACCTTTAGCCCGGTAAGCAAATTTAAAAAAAACGCAATATGTAGGCTACACGAGAACGGGGACGTCGAGTAACCAAAACAAATGCGTTAAACAAATTCGTACACGTTATTTATCAATTTAACTCTAGGATTAAAGGATATACAACGAGAAACAACGTTTGACAACCTTTAAACAGTTTTAATAACTATCTCAAAAATTATCGCTCTGATGCAAACAACTGATGAGTTATCTACTTAACTATGATGAACAAAACGACTTACGTATTTTAAACATGCTAACCTTTAGCCCGGTAAGCAAATTAAAAAAAAAACGCAATATGTAGGCTACACGAGAACGGAGACGTCGAGTAACCAAAACAAATGCGTTAAACAAATTCGTACACGTTATTTATCAATTTAACTCTAGAATTAAAGGATATACAACGAGAAACAACGTTTGACAACCTTTAAACAGTTTTAATAACTATCTCAAAAATTATCGCTCTGATGCAAACAACTGATGAGTTATCTACTTAAATTTGATGAACAAAACGACTTACGTATTTTAAACATGCTAACCTTTAGCCCGGTAAGCAAATTAAAAAAAAAACGCAATATGTAGGCTACACGAGAACGGAGACGTCGAGTAACCAAAACAAATGCGTTAAACAAATTCGTACACGTTATTTATCAATTTAACTCTAGAATTAAAGGATATACAACGAGAAACAACGTTTGACAACCTTTAAACAGTTTTAATAACTATCTCAAAAATTATCGCTCTGATGCAAATGACTGATGAGTTATCTACTTAAATTTGTTGAACAAAACGACTTACGTATTTTAAACATGCTAACCTTTAGCCCGGTAAGCAAATTAAAAAAAAAACGCAATATGTAGGCTACACGAGAACGGAGACGTCGAGTAACCAAAACAAATGCGTTAAACAAATTCGTACACGTTATTTATCAATTTAACTCTAGAATTAAAGGATATACAACGAGAAACAACGTTTGACAACCTTTAAACAGTTTTAATAACTATCTCAAAAATTATCGCTCTGATGCAAACAACTGATGAGTTATCTACTTAAATTTGTTGAACAAAACGACTTACGTATTTTAAACATGCTAACCTTTAGCCCGGTAAGCAAATTAAAAAAAAAACGCAATATGTAGGCTACACGAGAACGGAGACGTCGAGTAACCAAAACAAATGCGTTAAACAAATTTGTACACGTTATTTATCAATTTAACTCTAGAATTAAAGGATATACAACGAGAAACAACGTTTGACAACCTTTAAACAGTTTTAATAACTATCTCAAAAATTGTCGCTCTGATGCAAACAACTGATGAGTTATCTACTTAAATTTGATGAACAAAACGACTTACGTATTTTAAACATGCTAACCTTTAGCCCGGTAAGCAAATTAAAAAAAAAAACGCAATATGTAGGCTACACGAGAACGGAGACGTCGAGTAACCAAAACAAATGCGTTAAACAAATTCGTACACGTTATTTATCAATTTAACTCTAGAAATAAAGGATATACAACGAGAAACAACGTTTGACAACCTTTAAACAGTTTTAATAACTATCTCAAAAATTATCGCTCTGATGCAAACAACTGATGAGTTATCTACTTAAATATGATGAACAAAACGACTTACGTATTTTAAACATGCTAACCTTTAGCACGGTAAGCAAATTAAAAAAAAAAACGCAATATGTGGGCTACACGAGAACGGAGACGTCGTGTAACCAAAACAAATGCGTTAAACAAATTCGTACACGTTATTTATCAATTTAACTCTAGAATTAAAGGATATACAACGAGAAACAACGTTTGACAACCTTTAAACAGTTTTAATAACTATCTAAAAATTATCGCTCTGATGCAAACAACTGATGAGTTATCTACTTAAATATGATGAACAAAACGACTTACGTATTTTAAACATGCTAACCTTTAGCCCGGTAAGCAAATTAAAAAAAAAACGCAATATGTGGGCTACACGAGAACGGAGACGTCGAGTAACCAAAACAAATGCGTTAAACAAATTCGTACACGTTATTTATCAATTTAACTCTAGAATTAAAGGATATACAACGAGAAACGACGTTTGACAACCTTTAAACAGTTTTAATAACTATCTCAAAAATTGTCGCTCTGATGCAAACAACTGATGAGTTATCTACTTAAATTTGATGAACAAAACGACTTACGTATTTTAAGCATGCTAACCTTTAGCCCGGTAAGCAAATTAAAAAAAAAAACGCAATATGTAGGCTACACGAGAACGGAGACGTCGAGTAACCAAAACAAATGCGTTAAACAAATTCGTACACGTTATTTATCAATTTAACTCTAGAATTAAAGGATATACAACGAGAAACAACGTTTGACAACCTTTAAACAGTTTTAATAACTATCTCAAAAATTATCGCTCTGATGCAAACAACTGATGAGTTATCTACTTAAATATGATGAACAAAACGACTTACGTATTTTAAACATACGTCGAGTAACCAAAACAAATGCGTTAAACAAATTCGTACACGTTATTTATCAATTTAACTCTAGAATTAAAGGATATACAACGAGAAACAGCGTTTGACAACCTTTAAACAGTTTTAATAACTATCTCAAAAATTATCGCTCTGATGCAAACAACTGATGAGTTATCTACTTAAATATGATGAACAAAACGACTTACGTATTTTAAACATGCTAACCTTTAGCCCGGTAAGCAAATTAAAAAAAAAACGCAATATGTGGGCTACACGAGAACGGAGACGTCGAGTAACCAAAACAAATGCGTTAAACAAATTCGTACACGTTATTTATCAATTTAACTCTAGAATTAAAGGATATACAACGAGAAACAACGTTTGACAACCTTTAAACAGTTTTAATAACTATCTCAAAAATTATCGCTCTGATGCAAACAACTGATGAGTTATCTACTTAAATTTGATGAACAAAACGACTTACGTATTTTAAACATGCTAACCTTTAGCCCGGTAAGCAAATTAAAAAAAAAACGCAATATGTAGGCTACACGAGAACGGAGACGTCGAGTAACCAAAACAAATGCGTTAAACAAATTCGTACACGTTATTTATCAATTTAACTCTAGAATTAAAGGATATACAACGAGAAACAACGTTTGACAACCTTTAAACAGTTTTAATAACTATCTCAAAAATTGTCGCTCTGATGCAAACAACTGATGAGTTATCTACTTAAATTTGTTGAACAAAACGACTTACGTATTTTAAGCATGCTAACCTTTAGCCCGGTAAGCAAATTAAAAAAAAAACGCAATATTTAGGCTACACGAGAACGGAGACGTCGAGTAACCAAAACAAATGCGTTAAACAAATTCGTACACGATATTTATCAATTTAACTCTAGAATTAAAGGATATACAACGAGAAACAACGTTTGACAACCTTTAAACAGTTTTAATAACTATCTCAAAAATTATCGCTCTGATGCAAACAACTGATGAGTTATCTACTTAAATTTGATGAACAAAACGACTTACGTATTTTAAACATGCTAACCTTTAGCCCGGTAAGCAAATTAAAAAAAAACGCAATATGTAGGCTACACGAGAACGGAGACGTCGAGTAACCAAAACAAATGCGTTAAACAAATTCGTACACGTTATTTATCAATTTAACTCTAGAATTAAAGGATATACAACGAGAAACAACGTTTGACAACCTTTAAACAGTTTTAATAACTATCTCAAAAATTATCGCTCTGATGCAAACAACTTATCTACTTAAATTTGATGAACAAAACGACTTACGTATTTTAAACATGCTAACCTTTAGCCCGGTAAGAAAATTAAAAAAAAAAACGCAATATGTAGGCTACACGAGAACGGAGACGTCGAGTAACCAAAACAAATGCGTTAAAAAAATTTGTACAAGTTATTTATCAATTTAACTCTAGAATTAAAGGATATACAACGAGAAACAACGTTTGACAACCTTTAAACAGTTTTAATAACTATCTCAAAAATTATCGCTCTTATGCAAACAACTGATGAGTTATCTACTTAAATTTGGTGAACAAAACGACTTACGTATTTCAAACATGCTAACCTTTAGCCCGGTAAGCAAATTAAAAAAAAAACGCAATATGTTGGCTACACGAGAACGGAGACGTCGAGTAACCAAAACAAATGCGTTAAACAAATTCGTACACGTTATTTATCAATTTAACTCTAGAATTAAAGGATATACAACGAGAAACAACGTTTGACAACCTTTAAACAGTTTTAAGAACTATCTCAAAAATTATCGCTCTGATGCAAACAACTGATGAGTTATCTACTTAAATTTGTTGAACAAAACGACTTACGTATTTTAAACATGCTAACCTTTAGCCCGGTAAGCAAATTAAAAAAAAACGCAATATGTAGGCTACACGAGAACGGAGACGTCGAGTAACCAAAACAAATGCGTTAAACAAATTCGTACACGTTATTTATCAATTTAACTCTAGAATTAAAGGATATATAACGAGAAACAACGTTTGACAACCTTTAAACAGTTTTAATAACTATCTCAAAAATTATCGCTCTGATGCAAACAACTGATGAGTTATCTACATAAATATGATGAACAAAACGACTTACGTATTTTAAACATGCTAACCTTTAGCCCGGTAAGCAAATTAAAAAAAAAACGCAATATGTAAGCTACACGAGAACGGAGACGTCGAGTAACCAAAACAAATGCGTTAAACAAATTCGTACACGTTATTTATCAATTTAACTCTAGAATTAAAGGATATACAACGAGAAACAACGTTTGACAACCTTTAAACAATTTTAATAACTATCTCAAAAATTATCGCTCTGATGCAAACAACTGATGAGTTATCTACTTAAATATGATGAACAAAACGACTTACGTATTTTAAACATGCTAACCTTTAGCCCGGTAAGCAAATTAAAAAAAAAAACGCAATATGTAGGCTACACGAGAACGGAGACGTCGAGTAACCAAAAAAAATGCGTTAAACAAATTCGTACACGTTATTTATCAATTTAACTCTAGAATTAAAGGATATACAACGAGAAACAACGTTTGACAACCTTTAAACAGTTTTAGTAACTATCTCAAAAATTATCGCTCTGATGCAAACAACTGATGAGTTATCTACTTAAATTTGATGAAAAAAACGACTTACGTATTTTAAACATGCTAACCTTTAGCCCGGTAAGCAAATTAAAAAAAAAACGCAATATGTAGGCTACACGAGAACGGAGACGTCGAGTAACCAAAACAAATGCGTTAAACAAATTCGTACACGTTATTTATCAATTTAACTCTAGAATTAAAGGATATACAACGAGAAACAACGTTTGACAACCTTTAAACAGTTTTAATAACTATCTCAAAAATTATCGCTCTGATGCAAACAACTGATGAGTTATCTACTTAAATATGATGAACAAAACGACTTACGTATTTTAAACATGCTAACCTTTAGCCCGGTAAGCAAATTAAAAAAAAAAACGCAATATGTAGGCTACACGAGAACGGAGACGTCGAGTAACCAAAACAAATGCGTTAAACAAATTCGTACACGTTATTTATCAATTTAACTCTAGAATTAAAGGATATACAACGAGAAACAACGTTTGACAACCTTTAAACAGTTTTAATAACTATCTCAAAAATTGTCGCTCTGATGCAAACAACTGATGAGTTATCTACTTAAATTTGTTGAACAAAACGACTTACGTATTTTAAGCATGCTAACCTTTAGCCCGGTAAGCAAATTAAAAAAAAAACGCAATATGTAGGCTACACGAGAACGGAGACGTCGAGTAACCAAAACAAATGCGTTAAACAAATTCGTACACGTTATTTATCAATTTAACTCTAGAATTAAAGGATATACAACGAGAAACAACGTTTGACAACCTTTAAACAGTTTTAATAACTATCTCAAAAATTATCGCTCTGATGCAAACAACTGATGAGTTATCTACTTAAATTTGATGAACAAAACGACTTACGTATTTTAAACATGCTAACCTTTAGCCCGGTAAGCAAATTAAAAAAAAACGCAATATGTAGGCTACACGAGAACGGAGACGTCGAGTAACCAAAACAAATGCGTTAAACAAATTCGTACACGTTATTTATCAATTTAACTCTAGAATTAAAGGATATACAACGAGAAACAACGTTTGACAACCTTTAAACAGTTTTAATAACTATCTCAAAAATTATCGCTCTGATGCAAACAACTTATCTACTTAAATTTGTTGAACAAAACGACTTACGTATTTTAAACATGCTAACCTTTAGCCCGGTAAGAAAATTAAAAAAAAAACGCAATATGTAGGCTACACGAGAACGGAGACGTCGAGTAACCAAAACAAATGCGTTAGACAAATTCGTACACGTTATTTATCAATTTAACTCTAGAATTAAAGGATATACAACGAGAAACAACGTTTGACAACCTTTA
Organism: Eurosta solidaginis; assembly: GCF_040869045.1. Lineage (NCBI taxonomy): Eukaryota > Metazoa > Arthropoda > Insecta > Diptera > Tephritidae > Eurosta > Eurosta solidaginis. Next base: position 184,677 of record NW_027136953.1, read on the forward strand.
AACAGTTTTAATAACTATCTCAAAAATTATCGCTCTGATGCAAACAACTGATGAGTTATCTACTTAAATTTGATGAACAAAACGACTTACGTATTTCAAACATGCTAACCTTTAGCCCGGTAAGCAAATTAAAAAAAAAAAACGCAATATGTTGGCTACACGAGAACGGAGACGTCGAGTAACCAAAACAAATGCGTTAAACAAATTCGTACACGTTATTTATCAATTTAACTCTAGAATTAAAGGATATACAACGAGAAACAACGTTTGACAACCTTTAAACAGTTTTAAGAACTATCTCAAAAATTATCGCTCTGATGCAAACAACTGATGAGTTATCTACTTAAATTTGTTGAACAAAACGACTTACGTATTTTAAACATGCTAACCTTTAGCCCGGTAAGCAAATTTAAAAAAAAACGCAATATGTAGGCTACACGAGAACGGAGACGTCGAGTAACCAAAACAAATGCGTTAAACAAATTCGTACACGTTATTTATCAATTTAACTCTAGAATTAAAGGATATATAACGAGAAACAACGTTTGACAACCTTTAAACAGTTTTAATAACTATCTCAAAAATTATCGCTCTGATGCAAACAACTGATGAGTTATCTACATAAATATGATGAACAAAACGACTTACATATTTTAAACATGCTAACCTTTAGCCCGGTAAGCAAATTAAAAAAAAAAAACGCAATATGTAGGCTACACGAGAACGGAGACGTCGAGTAACCAAAACAAATGCGTTAAACAAATTCGTACACGTTATTTATCAATTTAACTCTAGAATTAAAGGATATACAACGAAAAACAACGTTTGACAACCTTTAAACAATTTTAATAACTATCTCAAAAATTATCGCTCTGATGCAAACAACTGATGAGTTATCTACTTAAATATGATGAACAAAACGACTTACGTATTTTAAACATGCTAACCTTTAGCCCGGTAAGCAAATTAAAAAAAAAAACGCAATATGTAGGCTACACGAGAACGGAGACGTCGAGTAACCAAAAAAAATGCGTTGAACAAATTCGTACACGTTATTTATCAATTTAACTCTAGAATTAAAGGATATACAACGAGAAACAACGTTTGACAACCTTTAAACAGTTTTAATAACTATCTCAAAAATTATCGCTCTGATGCAAACAACTGATGAGTTATCTACTTAAATTTGATGAACAAAACGACTTACGTATTTTAAACATGCTAACCTTTAGCCCGGTAAGCAAATTAAAAAAAAAACGCAATATGTAGGCTACACGAGAACGGAGACGTCGAGTAACCAAAACAAATGCGTTAAACAAATTCGTACACGTTATTTATCAATTTAACTCTAGAATTAAAGGATATACAACGAGAAACAACGTTTGACAACCTTTAAACAGTTTTAGTAACTATCTCAAAAATTATCGCTCTGATGCAAACAACTGATGAGTTAGTTATCTACTTAAATTTGATGAACAAAACGACTTACGTATTTTAAACATGCTAACCTTTAGCCCGGTAAGCAAATAAAAAAAAAAACGCAATATGTAGGCTACACGAGAACGGAGACGTCGAGTAACCAAAACAAATGCGTTAAACAAATTCGTACACGTTATTTATCAATTTAACTCTAGAATTAAAGGATATACAACGAGAAACAACGTTTGACAACCTTTAAACAGTTTTAATAACTATCTCAAAAATTATCGCTCTGATGCAAACAACTGATGAGTTATCTACTTAAATATGTTGAACAAAACGACTTACGTATTTTAAACATGCTAACCTTTAGCCCGGTAAGCAAATTAAAAAAAAAAACGCAATATGTAGGCTACACGAGAACGGAGACGTCGAGTAACCAAAACAAATGCGTTAAACAAATTCGTACACGTTATTTATCAATTTAACTCTAGAATTAAAGGATATACAACGAGAAACAACGTTTGACAACCTTTAAACAGTTTTAATAACTATCTCAAAAATTGTCGCTCTGATGCAAACAACTGATGAGTTATCTACTTAAATTTGTTGAACAAAACGACTTACGTATTTTAAGCATGCTAACCTTTAGCCCGGTAAGCAAATTAAAAAAAAAAACGCAATATGTAGGCTACACGAGAACGGAGACGTCGAGTAACCAAAACAAATGCGTTAAACAAATTCGTACACGTTATTTATCAATTTAAATCTAGAATTAAAGGATATACAACGAGAAACAACGTTTGACAACCTTTAAACAGTTTTAATAACTATCTCAAAAATTATCGCTCTGATGCAAACAACTTATCTACTTAAATTTGATGAACAAAACGACTTACGTATTTTAAACATGCTAACATTTAGCCCGGTAAGAAAATTAAAAAAAAAACGCAATATGTAGGCTACACGAGAACGGAGACGTCGAGTAACCAAAACAAATGCGTTAAACAAATTCGTACACGTTATTTATCAATTTAACTCTAGAATTAAAGGATATACAACGAGAAACAACGTTTGACAACCTTTAAACAGTTTTAATAACTATCTCAAAAATTGTCGCTCTGATACAAACAACTGATGAGTTATCTACTTAAATTTGATGAACAAAACGACTTACGTATTTCAAACATGCTAACCTTTAGCCCGGTAAGCAAATTAAAAAAAAAACCCAATATGTTGGCTACACGAGAACGGAGACGTCGAGTAACCAAAACAAATGCGTTAAACAAATTCGTACACGTTATTTATCAATTTAACTCTAGAATTAAAGGATATACAACGAGAAACAACGTTTGACAACCTTTAAACAGTTTTAAGAACTATCTCAAAAATTATCGCTCTGATGCAAACAACTGATGAGTTATCTACTTAAATTTGTTGAACAAAACGACTTACGTATTTTAAACATGCTAACCTTTAGCCCGGTAAGCAAATTAAAAAAAAAACGCAATATGTAGGCTACACGAGAACGGAGACGTCGAGTAACCAAAACAAATGCGTTAAACAAATTCGTACACGTTATTTATCAATTTAAATCTAGAATTAAAGGATATACAACGAGAAACAACGTTTGACAACCTTTAAACAGTTTTAGTAACTATCTCAAAAATTATCGCTCTGATGCAAACAACTGATGAGTTAGTTATCTACTTAAATTTGATGAACAAAACGACTTACGTATTTTAAACATGCTAACCTTTAGCCCGGTAAGCAAATTAAAAAAAAAACGCAATATGTAGGCTACACGAGAACGGAGACGTCGAGTAACCAAAACAAATGCGTTAAACAAATTCGTACACGTTATTTATCAATTTAACTCTAGAATTAAAGGATATACAACGAGAAACAACGTTTGACAACCTTTAAACAGTTTTAATAACTATCTCAAAAATTATCGCTCTGATGCAAACAACTGATGAGTTATCTACTTAAATATGATGAACAAAACGACTTACGTATTTTAAACATGCTAACCTTTAGCCCGGTAAGCAAATTAAAAAAAAAAACGCAATATGTAGGCTACACGAGAACGGAGACGTCGAGTAACCAAAACAAATGCGTTAAACAAATTCGTACACGTTATTTATCAATTTAACTCTAGAATTAAAGGATATACAACGAGAAACAACGTTTGACAACCTTTAAACAGTTTTAATAACTATCTCAAAAATTGTCGCTCTGATGCAAACAACTGATGAGTTATCTACTTAAATTTGTTGAACAAAACGACTTACGTATTTTAAGCATGCTAACCTTTAGCCCGGTAAGCAAATTAAAAAAAAAACGCAATATGTAGGCTACACGAGAACGGAGACGTCGAGTAACCAAAACAAATGCGTTAAACAAATTCGTACACGTTATTTATCAATTTAAATCTAGAATTAAAGGATATACAACGAGAAACAACGTTTGACAACCTTTAAACAGTTTTAATAACTATCTCAAAAATTATCGCTCTGATGCAAACAACTGATGAGTTATCTACTTAAATTTGATGAACAAAACGACTTACGTATTTCAAACATGCTAACCTTTAGCCCGGTAAGCAAATTAAAAAAAAAACCCAATATGTTGGCTACACGAGAACGGAGACGTCGAGTAACCAAAACAAATGCGTTAAACAAATTCGTACACGTTATTTATCAATTTAACTCTAGAATTAAAGGATATACAACGAGAAACAACGTTTGACAACCTTTAAACAGTTTTAAGAACTATCTCAAAAATTATCGCTCTGATGCAAACAACTGATGAGTTATCTACTTAAATTTGTTGAACAAAACGACTTACGTATTTTAAACATGCTAACCTTTAGCCCGGTAAGCAAATTTAAAAAAAAACGCAATATGTAGGCTACACGAGAACGGAGACGTCGAGTAACCAAAACAAATGCGTTAAACAAATTCGTACACGTTATTTATCAATTTAACTCTAGAATTAAAGGATATATAACGAGAAACAACGTGTGACAACCTTTAAACAGTTTTAATAACTATCTCAAAAATTATCGCTCTGATGCAAACAACTGATGAGTTATCTACATAAATATGATGAACAAAACGACTTACGTTTTTTAAACATGCTAACCTTTAGCCCGGTAAGCAAATTAAAAAAAAAACGCAATATGTAGGCTACACGAGAACGGAGACGTCGAGTAACCAAAACAAATGCGTTAAACAAATTCGTACACGTTATTTATCAATTTAACTCTAGAATTAAAGGATATACAACGAGAAACAACGTTTGACAACCTTTAAACAATTTTAATAACTATCTCAAAAATTATCGCTCTGATGCAAACAACTGATGAGTTATCTACTTAAATATGATGAACAAAACGACTTACGTATTTTAAACATGCTAACCTTTAGCCCGGTAAGCAAATTAAAAAAAAAAAACGCAATATGTAGGCTACACGAGAACGGAGACGTCGAGTAACCAAAAAAAATGCGTTAAACAAATTCGTACACGTTATTTATCAATTTAACTCTAGAATTAAAGGATATACAACGAGAAACAACGTTTGACAACCTCAAAAATTATCGCTCTGATGCAAACAACTGATGAGTTATCTACTTAAATTTGTTGAACAAAACGACTTACGTATTTTAAACATGCTAACCTTTAGCCCGGTAAGCAAATTTAAAAAAAAACGCAATATGTAGGCTACACGAGAACGGAGACGTCGAGTAACCAAAACAAATGCGTTAAACAAATTCGTACACGTTATTTATCAATTTAACTCTAGAATTAAAGGATATATAACGAGAAACAACGTTTGACAACCTTTAAACAGTTTTAATAACTATCTCAAAAATTATCGCTCTGATGCAAACAACTGATGAGTTATCTACATAAATATGATGAACAAAACGACTTACGTATTTTAAACATGCTAACCTTTAGCCCGGTAAGCAAATTAAAAAAAAAACGCAATATGTAGGCTACACGAGAACGGAGACGTCGAGTAACCAAAACAAATGCGTTAAACAAATTCGTACACGTTATTTATCAATTTAACTCTAGAATTAAAGGATATACAACGAGAAACAACGTTTGACAACCTTTAAACAATTTTAATAACTATCTCAAAAATTATCGCTCTGATGCAAACAACTGATGAGTTATCTACTTAAATATGATGAACAAAACGACTTACGTATTTTAAACATGCTAACCTTTAGCCCGGTAAGCAAATTAAAAAAAAAAACGCAATATGTAGGCTACACGAGAACGGAGACGTCGAGTAACCAAAAAAAATGCGTTAAACAAATTCGTACACGTTATTTATCAATTTAACTCTAGAATTAAAGGATATACAACGAGAAACAACGTTTGACAACCTTTAAACAGTTTTAATAACTATCTCAAAAATTATCGCTCTGATGCAAACAACTGATGAGTTATCTACTTAAATTTGATGAACAAAACGACTTACGTATTTTAAACATGCTAACCTTTAGCCCGGTAAGCAAATTAAAAAAAAAACGCAATATGTAGGCTACACGAGAACGGAGACGTCGAGTAACCAAAACAAATGCGTTAAACAAATTCGTACACGTTATTTATCAATTTAACTCTAGAATTAAAGGATATACAACGAGAAACAACGTTTGACAACCTTTAAACAGTTTTAGTAACTATCTCAAAAATTATCGCTCTGATGCAAACAACTGATGAGTTATCTACTTAAATTTGATGAACAAAACGACTTACGTATTTTAAACATGCTAACCTTTAGCCCGGTAAGCAAATTAAAAAAAAAACGCAATATGTAGGCTACACGAGAACGGAGACGTCGAGTAACCAAAACAAATGCGTTAAACAAATTCGTACACGTTATTTATCAATTTAACTCTAGAATTAAAGGATATACAACGAGAAACAACGTTTGACAACCTTTAAACAGTTTTAATAACTATCTCAAAAATTATCGCTCTGATGCAAACAACTGATGAGTTATCTACTTAAATATGATGAACAAAACGACTTACGTATTTTAAACATGCTAACCTTTAGCCCGGTAAGCAAATTAAAAAAAAAAACGCAATATGTAGGCTACACGAGAACGGAGACGTCGAGTAACCAAAACAAATGCGTTAAACAAATTCGTACACGTTATTTATCAATTTAACTCTAGAATTAAAGGATATACAACGAGAAACAACGTTTGACAACCTTTAAACAGTTTTAATAACTATCTCAAAAATTGTCGCTCTGATGCAAACAACTGATGAGTTATCTACTTAAATTTGTTGAACAAAACGACTTACGTATTTTAAGCATGCTAACCTTTAGCCCGGTAAGCAAATTAAAAAAAAAACGCAATATGTAGGCTACACGAGAACGGAGACGTCGAGTAACCAAAACAAATGCGTTAAACAAATTCGTAAACGTTATTTATCAATTTAACTCTAGAATTAAAGGATATACAACGAGAAACAACGTTTGACAACCTTTAAACAGTTTTAATAACTATCTCAAAAATTATCGCTCTGATGAAAACAACTGATGAGTTATCTACTTAAATTTGATGAACAAAACGACTTACGTATTTTAAACATGCTAACCTTTAGCCCGGTAAGCAAATTAAAAAAAACGCAATATGTAGGCTACACGAGAACGGAGACGTCGAGTAACCAAAACAAATGCGTTAAACAAATTCGTACACGTTATTTATCAATTTAACTCTAGAATTAAAGGATATACAACGAGAAACAACGTTTGACAACCTTTAAACAGTTTTAATAACTATCTCAAAAATTATCGCTCTGATGCAAACAACTTATCTACTTAAATTTGATGAACAAAACGACTTACGTATTTTAAACATGCTAACCTTTAGCCCGGTAAGAAAATTAAAAAAAAAACGCAATATGTAGGCTACACGAGAACGGAGACGTCGAGTAACCAAAACAAATGCGTTAAACAAATTCGTACACGTTATTTATCAATTTAACTCTAGAATTAAAGGATATACAACGAGAAACAACGTTTGACAACCTTTAAACAGTTTTAATAACTATCTCAAAAATTATCGCTCTGATGCAAACAACTGATGAGTTATCTACTTAAATTTGATGAACAAAACGACTTACGTATTTCAAACATGCTAACCTTTAGCCCGGTAAGCAAATTAAAAAAAAAACGCAATATGTTGGCTACACGAGAACGGAGACGTCGAGTAACCAAAACAAATGCGTTAAACAAATTCGTACACGTTATTTATCAATTTAACTCTAGAATTAAAGGATATACAACGAGAAACAACGTTTGACAACCTTTAAACAGTTTTAAGAACTATCTCAAAAATTATCGCTTTGATGCAAACAACTGATGAGTTATCTACTTAAATTTGTTGAACAAAACGACTTACGTATTTTAAACATGCTAACCTTTAGCCCGGTAAGCAAATTTAAAAAAAAACGCAATATGTAGGCTACACGAGAACGGAGACGTCGAGTAACCAAAACAAATGCGTTAAACAAATTCGTACACGTTATTTATCAATTTAACTCTAGAATTAAAGGATATATAACGAGAAACAACGTTTGACAACCTTTAACCAGTTTTAATAACTATCTCAAAAATTATCGCTCTGATGCAAACAACTGATGAGTTATCTACATAAATATGATGAACAAAACGACTTACGTATTTTAAACATGCTAACCTTTAGCCCGGTAAGCAAATTAAAAAAAAAACGCAATATGTAGGCTACACGAGAACGGAGACGTCGAGTAACCAAAACAAATGCGTTAAACAAATTCGTACACGTTATTTATCAATTTAACTCTAGAATTAAAGGATATACAACGAGAAACAACGTTTGACAACCTTTAAACAATTTTAATAACTATCTCAAAAATTATCGCTCTGATGCAAACAACTGATGAGTTATCTACTTAAATATGATGAACAAAACGACTTACGTATTTTAGACATGCTAACCTTTAGCCCGGTAAGCAAATTAAAAAAAAAACGCAATATGTAGGCTACACGAGAACGGAGACGTCGAGTAACCAAAAAAAATGCGTTAAACAAATTCGTACACGTTATTTATCAATTTAACTCTAGAATTAAAGGATATACAACGAGAAACAACGTTTGACAACCTTTAAACAGTTTTAATAACTATCTCAAAAATTATCGCTCTGATGCAAACAACTGATGAGTTATCTACTTAAATTTGATGAACAAAACGACTTACGTATTTTAAACATGCTAACCTTTAGCCCGGTAAGCAAATTAAAAAAAAAACGCAATATGTAGGCTACACGAGAACGGAGACGTCGAGTAACCAAAACAAATGCGTTAAACAAATTCGTACACGTTATTTATCAATTTAACTCTAGAATTAAAGGATATACAACGAGAAACAACGTTTGACAACCTTTAAACAGTTTTAATAACTATCTCAAAAATTATCGCTCTGATGCAAACAACTGATGAGTTATCTACTTAAATATGATGAACAAAACGACTTACGTATTTTAAACATGCTAACCTTTAGCCCGGTAAGCAAATTAAAAAAAAAAACGCAATATGTAGGCTACACGAGAACGGAGACGTCGAGTAACCAAAACAAATGCGTTAAACAAATTCGTACACGTTATTTATCAATTTAACTCTAGAATTAAAGGATATACAACGAGAAACAACGTTTGACAACCTTTAAACAATTTTTAATAACTATCTCAAAAATTGTCGCTCTGATGCAAACAACTGATGAGTTATCTACTTAAATTTGATGAACAAAACGACTTACGTATTTTAAACATGCTAACCTTTAGCCCGGTAAGCAAATTAAAAAAAAAAAACGCAATATGTAGGCTACACGAGAACGGAGACATCGAGTAACCAAAACAAATGCGTTAAACAAATTCGTACACGTTATTTATCAATTTAACTCTAGAATTAAAGGATATACAACGAGAAACAACGTTTGACAACCTTTAAACAGTTTTAATAACTATCTCAAAAATTGTCGCTCTGATGCAAACAACTGATGAGTTATCTACTTAAATTTGTTGAACAAAACGACTTACGTATTTTAAACATGCTAACCTTTAGCCCGGTAAGCAAATTAAAAAAAAAACGCAATATGTAGGCTACACGACAACGGAGACGTCGAGGAACCAAAACAAATGCGTTAAACAAATTCGTACACGTTATTTATCAATTTAACTCTAGAATTAAAGGATATACAACGAGAAACAACGTTTGACAACCTTTAAACAGTTTTAATAACTATCTCAAAAATTATCGCTCTGATGCAAACAACTGATGAGTTATCTACTTAAATTTGATGAACAAAACGACTTACGTATTTTAAACATGCTAACCTTTAGCCCGGTAAGCAAATTAAAAAAAAAACGCAATATGTAGGCTACACGAGAACGGAGACGTCGAGTAACCAAAACAAATGCGTTAAACAAATTCTTACACGTTATTTATCAATTTAACTCTAGAATTAAAGGATATACAACGAGAAACAACGTTTGACAACCTTTAAACAGTTTTAATAACTATCTCAAAAATTATCGCTCTGATGCAAACAACTGATGAGTTATCTACTTAAATTTGATGAACAAAACGACTTACGTATTTTAAACATGCTAACCTTTAGCCCGGTAAGCAAATTTAAAAAAAACGCAATATGTAGGCTACACGAGAACAGAGACGTCGAGTAACCAAAACAAATGCGTTAAACAAATTCGTACACGTTATTTATCAATTTAACTCTAGAATTAAAGGATATACAACGAGAAACAACGTTTGACAACCTTTAAACAATTTTAATAACTATCTCAAAAATTATCGCTCTGATGCAAACAACTGATGAGTTATCTACTTAAATATGATGAACAAAACGACTTACGTATTTTAAGCATGCTAACCTTTAGCCCGGTAAGCAAATTAAAAAAAAAACGCAATATGTAGGCTACACGAGAACGGAGACGTCGAGTAACCAAAACAAATGCGTTAAACAAATTCGTACACGTTATTTATCAATTTAACTATAGAATTAAAGGATATACAACGAGAAACAACGTTTGACAACCTTTAAACAGTTTTAATAACTATCTCAAAAATTGTCGCTCTGATGCAAACAACTGATGAGTTATCTACTTAAATTTGATGAACAAAACGACTTACGTATTTAAAACATGCTAACCTTTAGCCCGGTAACAAATTAAAAAAAAAACGCAATATGTAGGCTACACGAGAACGGAGACGTCGAGTAACCAAAACAAATGCGAAAACAAATGCGTTAAACAAATTCGTACACGTTATTTATCAATTTAACTCTAGAATTAAAGGATATACAATGAGAAACAACGTTTGACAACCTTTAAATAGTTTTAATAACTATCTCAAAAATTATCGCTCTGATGCAAACAACTGATGAGTTATCTACTTAAATTTGATGAACAAAACGACTTACGTATTTTAAAACATGCTAACCTTTAGCCCGGTAAGCAAATTAAAAAAAAAAACGCAATATGTAGGCTACACGAGAACGGAGATGTCGAGTAACCAAAACAAATGCGTTAAACAAATTCGTACACGTTATTTATCAATTTAACTCTAGAATTAAAGGATATACAACGAGAAACAACGTTTGACAACCTTTAAACAGTTTTAATAACTATCTCAAAAATTATCGCTCTGATGCAAACAACTGATGAGTTATCTACTTAAATATGATGAACAAAGCGACTTACGTATTTTAAACATGCTAACCTTTAGCCCGGTAAGCAAATTAAAAAAAAAAACGCAATATGTAGGCTACACGAGAACGGAGACGTCGAGTAACCAAAACAAATGCGTTAAACAAATTCGTACACGTTATTTATCAATTTAACTCTAGAATTAAAGGATATACAACGAGAAACAACGTTTGACAACCTTTAAACAGTTTTAATAACTATCTCAAAAATTATCGCTCTGATGCAAACAACTGATGAGTTATCTACTTAAATATGATGAACAAAACGACTTACGTATTTTAAACATGCTAACCTTTAGCCCGGTAAGCAAATTAAAAAAAAAAACGCAATATGTAGGCTACACGAGAACGGAGACGTCGAGTAACCAAAACAAATGCGTTAAACAAATTCGTACACGTTATTTATCAACTTAACTCTAGAATTAAAGGATATACAACGAGAAACAACGTTTGACAACCTTTAAACAGTTTTAATAACTATCTCAAAAATTATCGCTCTGATGCAAACAACTGATGAGTTATCTACTTAAATATGATGAACAAAACGACTTTCGTATTTTAAACATGCTAACCTTTAGCCCGGTAAGCAAATTAAAAAAAAAACGCAATATGTAGGCTACACGAGAACGGAGACGTCGAGTAACCAAAATAAATGCGTTAAACAAATTCGTACACGTTATTTATCAATTTAACTCTAGAATTAAAGGATATACAACGAGAAACAACGTTTGACAACCTTTAAACAGTTTTAATAACTATCTCAAAAATTATCGCTCTGATGCAAACAACTGATGAGTTATCTACTTAAATATGATGAACAAAACGTCTTACGTATTTTAAACATGCTAACCTTTAGCCCGGTAAGCAAATTAAAAAAAAAACGCAATATGTAGGCTACACGAGAACGGAGACGTCGAGTAACCAAAACAAATGCGTTAAACAAATTCCTACACGTTATTTATCAATTTAACTCTAGAATTAAAGGATATACACCGAGAAACAACGTTTGACAACCTTTAAACAGTTTTAATAACTATCTCAAAAATTGTCGCTCTGATGCAAACAACTGATGAGTTATCTACTTAAATTTGATGAACAAAACGACTTACGTATTTTAAACATGCTAACCTTTAGCCCGGTAAGCAAATTTAAAAAAAAACGCAATATGTAGGCTACACGAGAACGGAGACGTCGAGTAACCAAAACAAATGCGTTAAACAAATTCGTACACGTTATTTATCAATTTAACTCTAGAATTAAAGGATATACAACGAGAAACAACGTTTGACAACCTTTAAACAGTTTTAATAACTATCTCAAAAATTATCGCTCTGATGCAAACAACTGATGAGTTATCTACTTAAATATGATGAACAAAACGACTTACGTATTTTAAACATGCTAAGCTTTAGCCCGGTAAGCAAATTAAAAAAAAAAATGCAATATGTAGGCTACACGAGAACGGAGACGTCGAGTAACCAAAACAAATGCGTTAAACAAATTCGTCCACGTTATTTATCAATTTAACTCTAGAATTAAAGGATATACAACGAGAAACAACGTTTGACAACCTTTAAACAGTTTTAATAACTATCTCAAAAATTATCGCTCTGATGCAAACAACTGATGAGTTATCTACTCAAATTTGTTGAACAAAACGACTTACGTATTTTAAACATGCTAACCTTTAGCCCGGTAAGCAAATTAAAAAAAAAACGCAATATGTAGGCTACACGAGAACGGAGACGTCGAGTAACCAAAACAAATGCGTTAAACAAATTCGTACACGTTATTTATCAATTTAACTCTAGAATTAAAGGATATACAACGAGAAACAACGTTTGACAACCTTTAAACAGTTTTAATAACTATCTCAAAAATTGTCGCTCTGATGCAAACAACTGATGAGTTATCTACTTAAATATGATGAACAAAACGACTTACGTATTTTAAACATGCTAACCTTTAGCCCGGAAAGCAAATTAAAAAAAAACGCAATATGTAGGCTACACGAGAACGGAGACGTCGAGTAACCAAAACAAATGCGTTAAACAAATTCGTACACGTTATTTATCAATTTAACTCTAGAATTAAAGGATATACAACGAGAAACAACGTTTGACAACCTTTAAACAGTTTTAATAACTATCTCAAAAATTATCGCTCTGATGCAAACAACTGATGAGTTATCTACTTAAATATGATGAACAAAACGACTTACGTATTTTAAACATGCTAACCTTTAGCCCGGTAAGCAAATTAAAAAAAAACGCAATATGTAGGCTACACGAGAACGGAGACGTCGAGTAACCAAAACAAATGCGTTAAACAAATTCGTACACGTTATTTATCAATTTAACTCTAGAATTAAAGGATATACAACGAGAAACAACGTTTGACAACCTTTAAACAGTTTTAATAACTATCTCAAAACTTATCGCTCTGATGCAAACAACTGATGAGTTATCTACTTAAATATGATGAACAAAACGACTTACGTATTTTAAACATGCTAACCTTCAGCCCGGTAAGCAAATTAAAAAAAAAACGCAATATGTAGGCTACACGAGAACGGAGACGTCGAGTAACCAAAACAAATGCGTTAAACAAATTCGTACACGTTATTTATCAATTTAACTCTAGAATTAAAGGATATACAACGAGAAACAACGTTTGACAACCTTTAAACAGTTTTAATAACTATCTCAAAAATTATCGCTCTGATGCAAACAACTGATGAGTTATCTACTTAAATATGATGAACAAAACGACTTACGTATTTTAAACATGCTAACCTTTAGCCCGGTAAGCAAATTAAAAAAAAAACGCAAAATGTAGGCTACACGAGAACGGAGACATCGAGTAACCAAAACAAATGCGTTAAACAAATTCGTACACGTTATTTATCAATTTAACTCTAGAATTAAAGGATATACAACGAGAAACAACGTTTGATAACCTTTAAACAGTTTTAATAACTATCTCAAAAATTATCGCTCTGATGCAAACAACTGATGAGTTATCTACTTAAATATGATGAACAAAACGACTTACGTATTTTAAACATGCTAACCTTTAGCCCGGTAAGCAAATTAAAAAAAAAACGCAATATGTAGGCTACACGAGAACGGAGACGTCGAGTAACCAAAATAAATGCGTTAAACAAATTCGTACACGTTATTTATCAATTTAACTCTAGAATTAAAGGATATACAACGAGAAACAACGTTTGACAACCTTTAAACAGTTTTAATAACTATCTCAAAAATTATCGCTCTGATGCAAACAACTGATGAGTTATCTACTTAAATATGATGAACAAAACGACTTACGTATTTTAAACATGCTAACCTTTAGCCCGGTAAGCAAATTAAAAAAAAAAACGCAATATGTAGGCTACACGAGAACGGAGACGTCGAGTAACCAAAACAAATGCGTTAAACAAATTCGTACACGTTATTTATCAATCTAACTCTAGAATTAAAGGATATACACCGAGAAACAACGTTTGACAACCCTTAAACAGTTTTAATAACTATCTCAAAAATTGTCGCTCTGATGCAAACAACTGATGAGTTATCTACTTAAATTTGATGAACAAAACGACTTACGTATTTTAAACATGCTAACCTTTAGCCCGGTAAGCAAATTTAAAAAAAAACGCAATATGTAGGCTACACGAGAACGGAGACGTCGAGTAACCAAAACAAATGCGTTAAACAAATTCGTACACGTTACTTATCAATTTAACTCTAGAATTAAAGGATATACAACGAGAAATAACGTTTGACAACCTTTAAACAGTTTTAATAACTATCTCAAAAATTATCGCTCTGATGCAAACAACTGATGAGTTATCTACTTAAATATGATGAACAAAACGACTTACGTATTTTAAACATGCTAACCTTTAGCCCGGTAAGCAAATTAAAAAAAAACGCAATATGTAGGCTACACGAGAACGGAGACGTCGAGTAACCAAAACAAATGCGTTAAACAAATTCGTACACGTTATTTATCAATTTAACTCTAGAATTAAAGGATATACAACGAGAAACAACGTTTGACAACCTTTAAACAGTTTTAATAACTATCTCAAAAATTATCGCTCTGATGCAAACAACTGATGAGTTATCTACTTAAATTTGATGAACAAAACGACTTACGTATTTTAAACATGCTAACCTTTAGCCCGGTAAGCAAATTAAAAAAAAAACGCAATATGTAGGCTACACGAGAACGGAGACGTCGAGTAACCAAAACAAATGCGTTAAACAAATTCGTACACGTTATTTATCAATTTAACTCTAGAATTAAAGGATATACAGCGAGAAACAACGTTTGACAACCTTTAAACAGTTTTAATAACTATCTCAAAAATTATCGCTCTGATGCAAACAACTGATGAGTTATCTACTTAAATTTGATGAACAAAACGACTTACGTATTTTAAACATGCTAACTTTTAGCCCGGTAAGCAAATTAAAAAAAAACGCAATATGTAGGCTACACGAGAACGGAGACGTCGAGTAACCAAAACAAATGCGTTAAACAAATTCGTACACGTTATTTATCAATTTAACTCTAGAATTAAAGGATATACAACGAGAAACAACGTTTGACAACCTTTAAACAGTTTTAATAACTATCTCAAAAATTATCGCTCTGATGCAAACAACTGATGATTTATCTACTTAAATTTGATGAACAAAACGACTTACGTATTTTAAACATGCTAACCTTTAGCCCGGTAAGCAAATTAAAAAAAAAAACGCAATATGTGGGCTACACGAGAACGGAGACGTCGAGTAACCAAAACAAATGCGTTAAACAAATTCGTACACGTTATTTATCAATTTAACTCTAGAATTAAAGCATATACAACGAGAAACAACGTTTGACAACCTTTAAACAGTTTTAATAACTATCGAGAACGGAGACGTCGAGTAACCAAAACAAATGCGTTAAACAAATTCGTACACGTTATTTATCAATTTAACTCTAGAATTAAAGGATATACAACGAGAAACAACGTTTGACAACCTTTAAACTGTTTTAATAACTATCTCAAAAATTATCGCTCTGATGCAAACAACTGATCAGTTATCTACTTAAATTTGTTGAACAAAACGACTTACGTATTTTAAGCATGCTAACCTTTAGCCCGGTAAGCAAATTAAAAAAAAAACGCAATATGTAGGCTACACGAGAACGGAGACGTCGAGTAACCAAAACAAATGCGTTAAACAAATTCGTACACGTTATTTATCAATTTAACTCTAGAATTAAAGGATATATAACGAGAAACAACGTTTGACAACCTTTAAACAGTTTTAATAACTATCTCAAAAATTATCGCTCTGATGCAAACAACTGATGAGTTATCTACTTAAATTTGATGAACAAAACGACTTACGTATTTTAAACATGCTAACCTTTAGCCCGGTAAGCAAATTAAAAAAAAAACGCAATATGTAGGCTACACGAGAACGGAGACGTCGAGTAACCAAAACAAATGCGTTAAACAAATTCGTACACGTTATTTATCAATTTAACTCTAGAATTAAAGGATATACAACGAGAAACAACGTTTGACAACCTTTAAACAGTTTTAATAACTATCTCAAAAATTATCGCTCTGATGCAAACAACTGATGAGTTATCTACTTAAATTTGATGAACAAAACGACTTACGTATTTTAAACATGTTAACCTTTAGCCCGGTAAGCAAATTAAAAAAAAAACGCTATATGTAGGCTACACGAGAACGGAGACGTCGAGTAACCAAAACAAATGCGTTAAACAAATTCGTACACGTTAATTATCAATTTAACTCTAGAATTAAAGGATATACAACGAGAAACAACGTTTGACAACCTTTAAACAGTTTTAATAACTATCTCAAAAATTATCGCTCTGATGCAAACAACTGATGAGTTATCTACTTAAATTTGATGAACAAAACGACTTACGTATTTTAAACATGCTAACCTTTAGCCCGGTAAGCAAATTTAAAAAAAAACGCAATATGTAGGCTACACGAGAACGGAGACGTCGAGTAACCAAAACAAATGCGTTAAACAAATTCGTACACGTTATTTATCAATTTAACTCTAGAATTAAAGGATATACAACGAGAAACAACGTTTGACAACCTTTAAACAGTTTTAATAACTATCTCAAAAATTATCGCTCTGATGCAAACAACTGATGAGTTATCTACTTAAATATGATGAACAAAACGACTTACGTATTTTAAACATGCTAACCTTTAGCCCGGTAAGCAAATTAAAAAAAAAACGCAATATGTAGGCTACACGAGAACGGAGACGTCGAGTAACCAAAACAAATGCGTTAAACAAATTCGTACACGTTATTTATCAATTTAACTCTAGAATTAAAGGATATACAACGAGAAACAACGTTTGACAACCTTTAAACAGTTTTAATAACTATCTCAAAAATTGTCGCTCTGATGCAAACAACTGCTGAGTTATCTACTCAAATTTGTTGAACAAAACGACTTACGTATTTTAAACATGCTAACCTTTAGCCCGGTAAGCAAATTAAAAAAAAACGCAATATGTAGGCTACACGAGAACGGAGACGTCGAGTAACCAAAACAAATGCGTTAAACAAATTCGTACACGTTATTTATCAATTTAACTCTAGAATTAAAGGATATACAACGAGAAATAACGTTTGACAACCTTTAAACAGTTTTAATAACTATCTCAAAAATTATCGCTCTGATGCAAACAACTGATGAGTTATCTACTCAAATTTGTTGAACAAAACGACTTACGTATTTTAAACATGCTAACCTTTAGCCCGGTAAGCAAATTAAAAAAAAAAACGCAATATGTAGGCTACACGAGAACGGAGACGTCGAGTAACCAAAACAAATGCGTTAAACAAATTCGTACACGTTATTTATCAATTTAACTCTAGAATTAAAGGATATACAACGAGAAACAACGTTTGACAACCTTTAAACAGTTTTAATAACTATCTCAAAAATTGTCGCTCTGATGCAAACAACTGATGAGTTATCTACTTAAATATGATGAACAAAACGACTTACGTATTTTAAACATGCTAACCTTTAGCCCGGTAAGCAAATTAAAAAAAAACGCAATATGTAGGCTACACGAGAACGGAGACGTCGAGTAACCAAAACAAATGCGTTAAACAAATTCGTACACGTTATTTATCAATTTAACTCTAGAATTAAAGGATATACAACGAGAAACAACGTTTGACAACCTTTAAACAGTTTTAATAACTATCTCAAAAATTATCGCTCTGATGCAAACAACTGATGAGTTATCTACTTAAATATGATGAACAAAACGACTTACGTATTTTAAACATGCTAACCTTTAGCCCGGTAAGCAAATTAAAAAAAAACGCAATATGTAGGCTACACGAGAACGGAGACGTCGAGTAACCAAAACAAATGCGTTAAACAAATTCGTACACGTTATTTATAAATTTAACTCCAGAATTAAAGGATATACAACGAGAAACAACGTTTGACAACCTTTAAACAGTTTTAATAACTATCTCAAAACTTATCGCTCTGATGCAAACAACTGATGAGTTATCTACTTAAATATGATGAACAAAACGACTTACGTATTTTAAACATGCTAACCTTCAGCCCGGTAAGCAAATTAAAAAAAAAACGCAATATGTAGGCTACACGAGAACGGAGACGTCGAGTAACCAAAACAAATGCGTTAAACAAATTCGTACACGTTATTTATCAATTTAACTCTAGAATTAAAGGATATACAACGAGAAACAACGTTTGACAACCTTTAAACAGTTTTAATAACTATCTCAAAAATTATCGCTCTGATGCAAACAACTGATGAGTTATCTACTTAAATATGATGAACAAAACGACTTACGTATTTTAAACATGCTAACCTTTAGCCCGGTAAGCAAATTAAAAAAAAAACGCAATATGTAGGCTACACGAGAACGGAGACGTCGAGTAACCAAAACAAATGCGTTAAACAAATTCGTACACGTTATTTATCAATTTAACTCTAGAATTAAAGGATATACAACGAGAAACAACGTTTGATAACCTTTAAACAGTTTTAATAACTATCTCAAAAATTATCGCTCTGATGCAAACAACTGATGAGTTATCTACTTAAATATGATGAACAAAACGACTTACGTATTTTAAACATGCTAACCTTTAGCCCGGTAAGCAAATTAAAAAAAAAACGCAATATGTAGGCTACACGAGAACGGAGACGTCGAGTAACCAAAATAAATGCGTTAAACAAATTCGTACACGTTATTTATCAATTTAACTCTAGAATTAAAGGATATACAACGAGAAACAACGTTTGACAACCTTTAAACAGTTTTAATAACTATCTCAAAAATTATCGCTCTGATGCAAACAACTGATGAGTTATCTACTTAAATATGATGAACAAAACGACTTACGTATTTTAAACATGCTAACCTTTAGCCCGGTAAGCAAATTAAAAAAAAAACGCAATATGTAGGCTACACGAGAACGGAGACGTCGAGTAACCAAAACAAATGCGTTAAACAAATTCGTACACGTTATTTATCAATCTAACTCTAGAATTAAAGGATATACACCGAGAAACAACGTTTGACAACCTTTAAACAGTTTTAATAACTATCTCAAAAATTGTCGCTCTGATGCAAACAACTGATGAGTTATCTACTTAAAT
Source organism: Eurosta solidaginis (assembly GCF_040869045.1). Lineage (NCBI taxonomy): Eukaryota > Metazoa > Arthropoda > Insecta > Diptera > Tephritidae > Eurosta > Eurosta solidaginis. The sequence continues at coordinate 204,618 of NW_027136953.1, forward strand.
TTGATGAACAAAACGACTTACGTATTTTAAACATGCTAACCTTTAGCCCGGTAAGCAAATTTAAAAAAAACGCAATATGTAGGCTACACGAGAACGGAGACGTCGAGTAACCAAAACAATTGCGTTAAACAAATTCGTACACGTTATTTATCAATTTAACTCTAGAATTAAAGGATATACAACGAGAAATAACGTTTGACAACCTTTAAACAGTTTTAATAACTATCTCAAAAATTATCGCTCTGATGCAAACAACTGATGAGTTATCTACTTAAATTTGATGAACAAAACGACTTACGTATTTTAAACATGCTAACCTTTAGCCCGGTAAGCAAATTAAAAAAAAAAACGCAATATGTAGGCTACACGAGAACGGAGACGTCGAGTAACCAAAACAAATGCGTTAAACAAATTCGTACACGTTATTTATCAATTTAACTCTAGAATTAAAGGATATACAACGAGAAACAACGTTTGACAACCTTTAAACAGTTTTAATAACTATCTCAAAAATTATCGCTCTGATGCAAACAACTGATGAGTTATCTACTTAAATTTGATGAACAAAACGACTTACGTATTTTAAACATGCTAACCTTTAGCCCGGTAAGCAAATTAAAAAAAAACGCAATATGTAGGCTACACGAGAACGGAGACGTCGAGTAACCAAAACAAATGCGTTAAACAAATTCGTACACGTTATTTATCAATTTAACTCTAGAATTAAAGGATATACAACGAGAAACAACGTTTGACAACCTTTAAACAGTTTTAATAACTATCTCAAAAATTATCGCTCTGATGCAAACAACTGATGATTTATCTACTTAAATTTGATGAACAAAACGACTTACGTATTTTAAACATGCTAACCTTTAGCCCGGTAAGCAAATTAAAAAAAAACGCAATATGTGGGCTACACGAGAACGGAGACGTCGAGTAACCAAAACAAATGCGTTAAACAAATTCGTACACGTTATTTATCAATTTAACTCTAGAATTAAAGCATATACAACGAGAAACAACGTTTGACAACCTTTAAACAGTTTTAATAACTATCGAGAACGGAGACGTCGAGTAACCAAAACAAATGCGTTAAACAAATTCGTACACGTTATTTATCAATTTAACTCTAGAATTAAAGGATATACAACGAGAAACAACGTTTGACAACCTTTAAACTGTTTTAATAACTATCTCAAAAATTATCGCTCTGATGCAAACAACTGATGAGTTATCTACTTAAATTTGTTGAACAAAACGACTTACGTATTTTAAGCATGCTAACCTTTAGCCCGGTAAGCAAATTAAAAAAAAAACGCAATATGTAGGCTACACGAGAACGGAGACGTCGAGTAACCAAAACAAATGCGTTAAACAAATTCGTACACGTTATTTATCAATTTAACTCTAGAATTAAAGGATATACAACGAGAAACAACGTTTGACAACCTTTAAACAGTTTTAATAACTATCTCAAAAATTATCGCTCTGATGCAAACAACTGATGAGTTATCTACTTAAATTTGATGAACAAAACGACTTACGTATTTTAAACATGCTAACCTTTAGCCCGGTAAGCAAATTAAAAAAAAAACGCAATATGTAGGCTACACGAGAACGGAGACGTCGAGTAACCAAAACAAATGCGTTAAACAAATTCGTACACGTTATTTATCAATTTAACTCTAGAATTAAAGGATATACAACGAGAAACAACGTTTGACAACCTTTAAACAGTTTTAATAACTATCTCAAAAATTATCGCTCTGATGCAAACAACTGATGAGTTATCTACTTAAATTTGATGAACAAAACGACTTACGTATTTTAAACATGTTAACCTTTAGCCCGGTAAGCAAATTAAAAAAAAAACGCTATATGTAGGCTACACGAGAACGGAAACGTCGAGTAACCAAAACAAATGCGTTAAACAAATTCGTACACGTTAATTATCAATTTAACTCTAGAATTAAAGGATATACAACGAGAAACAACGTTTGACAACCTTTAAACAGTTTTAATAACTATCTCAAAAATTATCGCTCTGATGCAAACAACTGATGAGTTATCTACTTAAATTTGATGAACAAAACGACTTACGTATTTTAAACATGCTAACCTTTAGCCCGGTAAGCAAATTAAAAAAAAAACGCAATATGTAGGCTACACGAGAACGGAGACGTCGAGTAACCAAAACAAATGCGTTAAACAAATTCGTACACGTTATTTATCAATTTAACTCTAGAATTAAAGGATATACAACGAGAAACAACGTTTGACAACCTTTAAACAGTTTTAATAACTATCTCAAAAATTATCGCTCTGATGCAAACAACTGATGAGTTATCTACTTAAATATGATGAACAAAACGACTTACGTATTTTAAACATGCTAACCTTTAGCCCGGTAAGCAAATTAAAAAAAAAACGCAATATGTAGGCTACACGAGAACGGAGACGTCGAGTAACCAAAACAAATGCGTTAAACAAATTCGTACACGTTATTTATCAATTTAACTCTAGAATTAAAGGATATACAACGAGAAACAACGTTTGACAACCTTTAAACAGTTTTAATAACTATCTCAAAAATTGTCGCTCTGATGCAAACAACTGCTGAGTTATCTACTCAAATTTGTTGAACAAAACGACTTACGTATTTTAAACATGCTAACCTTTAGCCCGGTAAGCAAATTAAAAAAAAAACGCAATATGTAGGCTACACGAGAACGGAGACGTCCAGTAACCAAAACAGATGCGTTAAACAAATTCGTACACGTTATTTATCAATTTAACTCTAGAATTAAAGGATATACAACGAGAAACAACTTTTGACAACCTTTAAACAATTTTCATAACTATCTCAAAAATTGTCGCTCTGATGCAAACAACTGCTGAGTTATCTACTCAAATTTGTTGAACAAAACGACTTACGTATTTTAAACATGCTAACCTTTAGCCCGGTAAGCAAATTAAAAAAAAAAACGCAATATGTAGGCTACACGAGAGCGGAGACGTCGAGTAACCAAAACAAATGCGTTAAACAAATTCGTACACGTTATTTATCAATTTAACTCTAGAATTAAAGGATATACAACGAGAAACAACGTTTGACAACCTTTAAACAGTTTTAATAACTATCTCAAAAATTGTCGCTCTGATGCAACCAACTGATGAGTTATCTACTCAAATTTGTTGAACAAAACGACTTACGTATTTTAAGCATGCTAACCTTTAGCCCGGTAAGCGAATTAAAAAAAAAACGCAATATGTAGGCTACACGAGAACGGAGACGTCGAGTAACCAAAACAAATGCGTTAAACAAATTCGTACACGTTATTTATCAATTTAACTCTAGAATTAAATGATATACAACGAGAAAGAACGTTTGACAACCTTTAAACTGTTTTAATAACTATCTCAAAAATTGTCGCTCTGATGCAAACAACTGATGAGTTATCTACTCAAATTTGTTGAACAAAACGACTTACGTATTTTAAACATGCTAACCTTTAGCCCGGTAAGCAAATTTAAAAAAAAAACGCAATATGTAGGCTACACGAGAACGGAGACGTCGAGTAACCAAAACAAATGCGTTAAACAAATTCGTACACGTTATTTATCAATATAACTCTAGAATTAAAGGATATACAACATGAAACAACGTTTGACAACCTTTAAACAGATTTAATAACTATCTCAAAAATTGTCGCTCTGATGCAAACAACTGATGAGTTATCTACTTAAATATGATGAACAAAACGACTTACGTATTTTAAACATGCTAACCTTTAGCCCGGTAAGCAAATTAAAAAAAAAACGCAATATGTAGGCTACACGAGAACGGAGACGTCGAGTAACCAAAACAAATGCGTTAAACAAATTCGTACACGTTATTTATCAATTTAACTCTAGAATTAAAGGATATACAACGAGAAACAACGTTTGACAACCTTTAAACAGTTTTAATAACTATCTCAAAAATTATCGCTCTGATGCAAACAACTGATGAGTTATCTACTTAAATATGATGAACAAAACGACTTACGTATTTTAAACATGCTAACCTTTAGCCCGGTAAGCAAATTAAAAAAAACGCAATATGTAGGCTACACGAGAACGGAGACGTCGAGTAACCAAAACAAATGCGTTAAACAAATTCGTACACGTTATTTATCAATTTAACTCTAGAATTAAAGGATATACAACGAGAAACAACGTTTGACAACCTTTAAACAGTTTCAATAACTATCTCAAAAATTATCGCTCTGATGCAAACAACTTATGAGTTATCTACTTAAATTTGATGAACAAAACGACGTACGTATTTTAAACATGCTAACCTTTAGCCCGGTAAGCAAATTAAAAAAAAAACGCAATATGTAGGCTACACGAGAGCGGAGACATCGAGTAACCAAAACAAATGCGTTAAACAAATTCGTACACGTTATTTATCAATTTAACTGTAGAATTAAAGGATATACAACGAGAAACAACGTTTGACAACCTTTAAACAGATTTAATAACTATCTCAAAAATTTTCGCTCTGATGCAAACAACTGATGAGTTATCTACTCAAATTTGTTGAACAAAACGACTTACATATTTTAAACATGCTAACCTTTAGCCCGGTAAGCAAATTAAAAAAAAAAAGCAATATGTAGGCTACACGAGAACGGAGACGTCGAGTAACCAAAACAAATGTGTTAAACAAATTCGTACACGTTATTTATCAATTTAACTCTAGAATTAAAGGATATACAACGAGAAACAACGTTTGACAACCTTTAAACAGTGTTAATAACTATCTCAAAAATTGTCGCTCTGATGCAAACAACTGCTGAGTTATCTACTCAAATTTGTTGAACAAAACGACTTACGTATTTTAAACATGCTAACCTTTAGCCCGGTAAGCAAATTAAAAAAAAAACCCAATATGTAGGCTACACGAGAACGGAGACGTCGAGTAACCAAAACAAATGCGTTAAACAAATTCGTACACGTTATTTATCAATTTAACTCTAGAATTAAAGGATATACAACGAGAAACAACGTTTGACAACCTTTAAACAGTTTTAATAACTATCTCAAAAATTGTCGCTCTGATGCAAACAACTGATGAGTTATCTACTTAAATTTGTTGAACAAAACGACTTACGTATTTAAACATGCTAACCTTTAGCCTGGTAAGCAAATTAAAAAAAAAAACGCAATATGTAGGCTACACGAGAACGGAGACGTCGAGTAACCAAAACAAATGCGTTAAACAAATTCGTACACGTTATTTATCAACTTATCTCTAGAATTAAAGGATATACAACGAGAAACAACATTTGACAACCTTTAAACAGTTTTAATAACTATCTCAAAAATTGTCGCTCTGATGCAAACAACTGATGAGTTATCTACTTAAATTTGTTGAACAAAACGACTTACGTATTTTAAACATGCTAACCTTTAGCCCGGTAAGCAAATTAAAAAAAAAAACGCAATATGTAGGCTACACGAGAACGGAGACGTCGAGTAACCAAAACAAATGCGTTAAACAAATTCGTACACGTTATTTATCAATTTAGCTCTAGAATTAAAGGATATACAACGAGAAACAACGTTTGACAACCTTTAAACAGTTTTAATAACTATCTCAAAAATTATCGCTCTGATGCAAACAACTGATGAGTTATCTACTTAAATATGATGAACAAAACGACTTACGTATTTTAAACATGCTAGCCTTTAGCCCGGTAAGCAAATTAAAAAAAAAAAACGCAATATGTAGGCTACACGAGAACGGAGACGTCGAGTAACCAAAACAAATGCGTTAAACAAATTCGTACACGTTATTTATCAATTTAACTCTAGAATTAAAGGATATACAACGAGAAACAACGTTTGACAACCTTTAAACAGTTTTAATAACTATCTCAAAAATTATCGCTCTGATGCAAACAACTGATGAGTTATCTACTTAAATTTGATGAACAAAACGACTTACGTATTTTAAACATGCTAACCTTTAGCCCGGTAAGCAAATTAAAAAAAAAACGCAATATGTAGGCTACACGAGAACGGAGACGTCGAGTAACCAAAACAAATGCGTTAAACAAATTCGTACACGTTATTTATCAATTTAACTCTAGAATTAAAGGATATACAACGAGAAACAACGTTTGACAACCTTTAAACAGTTTTAATAACTATCTCAAAAATTATCGCTCTGATGCAAACAACTGATGAGTTATCTACTTAAATATGATGAACAAAACGACTTACGTATTTTAAACATGCTAACCTTTAGCCCGGTAAGCAAATTAAAAAAAAAACGCAATATGTAGGCTACACGAGAACGGAGACGTCGAGTAACCAAAACAAATGCGTTAAACAAATTCGTACACGTTATTTATCAATTTAACTCTAGAATTAAAGGATATACAACGAGAAACAACGTTTGACAACCTTTAAACAGTTTTAATAACTATCTCAAAAATTATCGCTCTGATGCAAACAACTGATGAGTTATCTACTTAAATATGATGAACAAAACGACTTACGTATTTTAAACATGCTAACCTTTAGCCCGGTAAGCAAATAAAAAAAAAAACGCAATATGTAGGCTACACGAGAACGGAGACGTCGAGTAACCAAAACAAATGCGTTAAACAAATTCGTACACGTTATTTATCAATTTAACTCTAGAATTAAAGGATATACAACGAGAAACAACGTTTGACAACCTTTAAACAGTTTTAATAACTATCTCAAAAATTATCGCTCTGATGCAAACAACTGATGAGTTATCTACTTAAATATGATGAACAAAACGACTTACGTATTTTAAACATGCTAACCTTTAGCCCGGTAAGCAAATTAAAAAAAAAACGCAATATGTAGGCTACACGAGAACGGAGACGTCGAGTAACCAAAACAAATGCGTTAAACAAATTCGTACACGTTATTTATCAATTTAACTCTAGAATTAAAGGATATACAACGAGAAACAACGTTTGACAACCTTTAAACAGTTTTAATAACTATCTCAAAAATTATCGCTCTGATGCAAACAACTGATGAGTTATCTACTTAAATATGATGAACAAAACGACTTACGTATTTTAAACATGCTAACCTTTAGCCCGGTAAGCAAATTAAAAAAAAAACGCAATATGTAGGCTACACGAGAACGGAGACGTCGAGTAACCAAAACAAATGCGTTAAACAAATTCGTACACGTTATTTATCAATTTAACTCTAGAATTAAAGGATATACAACGAGAAACAACGTTTGACAACCTTTAAACAGTTTTAATAACTATCTCAAAAATTATCGCTCTGATGCAAACAACTGATGAGTTATCTACTTAAATATGATGAACAAAACGACTTACGTATTTTAAACATGCTAACCTTTAGCCCGGTAAGCAAATAAAAAAAAAAACGCAATATGTAGGCTACACGAGAACGGAGACGTCGAGTAACCAAAACAAATGCGTTAAACAAATTCGTACACGTTATTTATCAATTTAACTCTAGAATTAAAGGATATACAACGAGAAACAACGTTTGACAACCTTTAAACAGTTTTAATAACTATCTCAAAAATTATCGCTCTGATGCAAACAACTGATGAGTTATCTACTTAAATATGATGAACAAAACGACTTACGTATTTTAAACATGCTAACCTTTAGCCCGGTAAGCAAATTAAAAAAAAAACGCAATATGTAGGCTACACGAGAACGGAGACGTCGAGTAACCAAAACAAATGCGTTAAACAAATTCGTACACGTTATTTATCAATTTAACTCTAGAATTAAAGGATATACAACGAGAAACAACGTTTGACAACCTTTAAACAGTTTCAATAACTATCTCAAAAATTATCGCTCTGATGCAAACAACTGATGAGTTATCTACTTAAATTTGATGAACAAAACGACTTACGTATTTTAAACATGCTAACCTTTAGCCCGGTAAGCAAATTAAAAAAAAAACGCAATATGTAGGCTACACGAGAGCGGAGACGTCGAGAAACCAAAACAAATGCGTTAAACAAATTCGTACACGTTATTTATCAATTTAACTCTAGAATTAAAGGATATACAACGAGAAACAACGTTTGACAACCTTTAAACAGTTTTAATAACTATCTCAAAAATTTTCGCTCTGATGCAAACAACTGATGAGTTATCTACTCAAATTTGTTGAACAAAACGACTTACGTATTTTAAACATGCTAACCTTTAGCCCGGTAAGCAAATTAAAAAAAAAAAGCAATATGTAGGCTACACGAGAACGGAGACGTCGAGTAACCAAAACAAATGCGTTAAACAAATTCGTACACGTTATTTATCAATTTAACTCTAGAATTAAAGGATATACAACGAGAAACAACGTTTGACAACCTTTAAACAGTTTTAATAACTATCTCAAAAATTGTTGCTCTGATGCAAACAATTGCTGAGTTATCTACTCAAATTTGTTGAACAAAACGACTTACGTATTTTAAACATGCTAACCTTTAGCCCGGTAAGCAAATTAAAAAAAAAACCCAATATGTAGGCTACACGAGAACGGAGACGTCGAGTAACCAAAACAAATGCGTTAAACAAATTCGTACACGTTATTTATCAATTTAACTCTAGAATTAAAGGATATACAACGAGAAACAACGTTTGACAACCTTTAAACAGTTTTAATAACTATCTCAAAAATTGTCGCTCTGATGCAAACAACTGATGAGTTATCTACTTAAATTTGTTGAACAAAACGACTTACGTATTTAAACATGCTAACCTTTAGCCTGGTAAGCAAATTAAAAAAAAAAACGCAATATGTAGGCTACACGAGAACGGAGACGTCGAGTACCTAAAACAAATGCGTTAAACAAATTCGTACACGTTATTTATCAATTTATCTCTAAAATTAAAGGATATACAACGAGAAACAACGTTTGGCAACCTTTAAACAGTTTTAATAACTATCTCAAAAATTGTCGCTCTGATGCAAACAACTGATGAGTTATCTACTTAAATTTGTTGAACAAAACGACTTACGTATTTTAAACATGCTAACCTTTAGCCCGGTAAGCAAATTAAAAAAAAAACGCAATATGTAGGCTACACGAGAACGGAGACGTCGAGTAACCAAAACAAATGCGTTAAACAAATTCTTACACGTTATTTATCAATTTAGCTCTAGAATTAAAGGATATACAACGAGAAACAACGTTTGACAACCTTTAAACAGTTTTAATAACTATCTCAAAAATTATCGCTCTGATGCAAACAACTGATGAGTTATCTACTTAAATATGATGAACAAAACGACTTACGTATTTTAAACATGCTAACCTTTAGCCCGGTAAGCAAATTAAAAAAAAAACGCAATATGTAGGCTACACGAGAACGGAGACGTCGAGTAACCAAAACAAATGCGTTAAACAAATTCGTACACGTTATTTATCAATTTAACTCTAGAATTAAAGGATATACAACGAGAAACAACGTTTGGCAACCTTTAAACAGTTTTAATAACTATCTCAAAAATTATCGCTCTGATGCAAACAACTGATGAGTTATCTACTTAAATTTGATGAACAAAACGACTTACGTATTTTAAACATGCTAACCTTTAGCCCGGTAAGCAAATTAAAAAAAAAACGCAATATGTAGGCTACACGAGAACGGAGACGTCGAGTAATCAAAACAAATGCGTTAAACAAATTCGTACACGTTATTTATCAATTTAACTCTAGAATTAAAGGGTATACAACGAGAAACAACGTTTGACAACCTTTAAACAGTTTTAATAACTATCTCAAAAATTATCGCTCTGATGCAAACAACTGATGAGTTATCTACTTAAATATGATGAACAAAACGACTTACGTATTTTAAAAATGCTAACCTTTAGCCCGGTAAGCAAATTAAAAAAAAAACGCAATATGTAGGCTACACGAGAACGGAGACGTCGAGTAACCAAAACAAATGCGTTGAACAAATTCGTACACGTTATTTATCAATTTAACTCTAGAATTAAAGGATATACAACGAGAAACAACGTTTGACAACCTTTAAACAGTTTTAATAACTATCTCAAAAATTATCGCTCTGATGCAAACAACTGATGAGTTATCTACTTAAATATGATGAACAAAACGACTTACGTATTTTAAACATGCTAACCTTTAGCCCGGTAAGCAAATTAAAAAAAAAACGCAATATGTAGGCTACACGAGAACGGAGACGTCGAGTAACCAAAACAAATGCGTTAAACATATTCGTACACGTTATTTATCAATTTAATTCTAGAATTAAAGGATATACAACGAGAAACAACGTTTGACAACCTTTAAACAGTTTTAATAACTATCTCAAAAATTATCGCTCTGATGCAAACAACTGATGAGTTATCTACTTAAATATGATGAACAAAACGACTTACGTATTTTAAACATGCTAACCTTTAGCCCGGTAAGCAAATTAAAAAAAAACGCAATATGTAGGCTACACGAGAACGGAGACGTCGAGTAACCAAAACCAATGCGTTAAACAAATTCGTACACGTTATTTATCAATTTAACTCAAGAATTAAAGGATATACAACGAGAAACAACGTTTGACAACCTTTAAACAGTTTTAATAACTATCTCAAAAATTATCGCTCTGATGCAAACAACTGATGAGTTATCTACTTAAATATGATGAACAAAACGACTTACGTATTTTAAACATGCTAACCTTTAGCCCGGTAAGCAAATTAAAAAAAAAACGCAATATGTAGGCTACACGAGAACGGAGACGTCGAGTAACCAAAACAAATGCGTTAAACAAATTCGTACACGTTATTTATCAATTTAACTCTAGAATTAAAGGATATACAACGAGAAACAACGTTTGACAACCTTTAAACAGTTTTAATAACTATCTCAAAAATTATCGCTCTGATGCAAACAACTGATGAGTTATCTACTTAAATATGATGAACAAAACGACTTACGTATTTTAAACATGCTAACCTTTAGCCCGGTAAGCAAATTAAAAAAAAACGCAATATGTGGGCTACACGAGAACGGAGACGTCGTGTAACCAAAACAAATGCGTTAAACAAATTCGTACACGTTATTTATCAATTTAACTCTAGAATTAAAGGATATACAACGAGAAACAACGTTTGACAACCTTTAAACAGTTTTAATAACTATCTCAAAAATTATCGCTCTGATGCAAACAACTGATGAGTTATCTACTTAAATATGATGAACAAAACGACTTACGTATTTTAAGCATGCTAACCTTTAGCCCGGTAAGCAAATTAAAAAAAAAAAACGCAATATGTAGGCTACACGAGAACGGAGACGTCGAGTAACCAAAACAAATACGTTAAACAAATTCGTACACGTTATTTATCAATTTAACTCTAGAATTAAAGGATATACAACGAGAAACAACGTTTGACAACCTTTAAACAGTTTTAATAACTATCTCAAAAATTATCGCTCTGATGCAAACAACTGATGAGTTATCTACTTAAATTTGTTGAACAAAACGACTTACGTATTTTAAACATGCTAACCTTTAGCCCGGTAAGCAAATTAAAAAAAAAAACGCAATATGTAGGCTACACGAGAACGGAGACGTCGAGTAACCAAAACAAATGCGTTAAACAAATTCGTACACGTTATTTATCAATTTAACTCTAGAAGTAAAGGATATACAACGAGAAACAACGTTTGACAACCTTTAAACAGTTTTAATAACTATCTCAAAAATTATCGCTCTGATGCAAACAACTGATGAGTTATCTACTTAAATATGATGAACAAAACGACTTACGTATTTTAAACATGCTAACCTTTAGCCCGGTAAGCAAATTAAAAAAAAACGCAATATGTGGGCTACACGAGAACGGAGACGTCGAGTAACCAAAACAAATACGTTAAACAAATTCGTACACGTTATTTATCAATTTAACTCTAGAATTAAAGGATATACAACGAGAAACAACGTTTGACAACCTTTAAACAGTTTTAATAACTATCTCAAAAATTGTCGCTCTGATGCAAACAACTGATGAGTTATCTACTTAAATTTGATGAACAAAACGACTTACGTATTTTAAACATGCTAACCTTTAGCCCGGTAAGCAAATTAAAAAAAAACGCAATATGTAGGCTACACGAGAACGGAGACGTCGAGTAACCAAAACAAATGCGTTAAACAAATTCGTACACGTTATTTATCAATTTAACTCTAGAATTAAAGGATATACAACGAGAAACAACGTTTGACAACCTTTAAACAGTTTTAATAACTATCTCAAAAATTGTCGCTCTGATGCAAACAACTGATGAGTTATCTACTTAAATATGATAAACAAAACGACTTACGTATTTTAAACATGCTAACCTTTAGACCGGTAAGCAAATTAAAAAAAAAAACGCAATATGTAGGCTACACGAGAACGGAGACGTCGAGTAACCAAAACAAATGCGTTAAACAAATTCGTACACGTTATTTATCAATTTAACTCTAGAATTAAAGGATATACAACGAGAAACAACGTTTGACAACCTTTAAACAGTTTTAATAACTATCTCAAAAATTATCGCTCTGATGCAAACAACTGATGAGTTATCTACTTAAATATGATGAACAAAACGACTTACGTATTTTAAACATGCTAACCTTTAGCCCGGTAAGCAAATTAAAAAAAAAAACGCAATATGTAGGCTACACGAGAACGGAGACGTCGAGTAACCAAAACAAATGCGTTAAACAAATTCGTACACGTTATTTATCAATTTAACTCTAGAATTAAAGGATATACAACGAGAAACAACGTTTGACAACCTTTAAACAGTTTTAATAACTATCTCAAAAATTATCGCTCTGATGCAAACAACTGATGAGTTATCTACTTAAATATGATGAACAAAACGACTTACGTATTTTAAACATGCTAACCTTTAGCCCGGTAAGCAAATTAAAAAAAAACGCAATATGTGGGCTACACGAGAACGGAGACGTCGAGTAACCAAAACAAATGCGTTAAACAAATTCGTACACGTTATTTATCAATTTAACTCTAGAATTAAAGGATATACAACGAGAAACAACGTTTGACAACCTTTAAACAGTTTTAATAACTATCTCAAAAATTATTGCTCCGATGGAAACAACTGATGAGTTATCTACTTAAATATGATGAACAAAACGACTTACGTATTTTAAACATGGTAACCTTTAGCCCGGTAAGCAAATTAAAAAAAAAACGCAATATGTAGGCTACACGAGAACGGAGACGTCGAGTACCCAAAACAAATGCGTTAAACAAATTCGTACACGTTATTTTTCAATTTAACTCTAGAATTAAAGGATATACAACGAGAAACAACGTTTGACAACCTTTAAACAGTTTTAATAACTATCTCAAAAATTATCGCTCTGATGCAAACAACTGATGAGTTATCTACTTAAATATGATGAACAAAACGACTTACGAATTTTAAACATGCTAACCTTTAGCCCGGTAAGCAAATTAAAAAAAAAACGCAATATGTAGGCTACACGAGAACGGAGACGTCGAGTAACCAAAACAAATGCGTCAAACAAATTCGTACACGTTATTTATCAATTTAACTCTAGAATTAAAGCATATACAACGAGAAACAACGTTTGACAACCTTTAAACAGTTTTAATAACATCTCAAAAATTGTCGCTCTGATGCAAACAACTGATGAGTTATCTACTTAAATTTGATGAACAAAACGCCTTACGTATTTTAAACATGCTAACCTTTAGCCCGGTAAGCAAATTAAAAAAAAAAACGCAATATGTAGGCTACACGAGAACGGAGACGTCGAGTAACCAAAACAAATGCGTTAAACAAATTCGTACACGTTATTTATCAATTTAACTCTATAATTAAAGGATATACACGTTATTTATCAATTTAACTCTAGAATTAAAGGGTATACAACGAGAAACAACGTTTGACAACCTTTAAACAGTTTTAATAACTATCTCAAAAATTATCGCTCTGATGCAAACAACTGATGAGTTATCTACTTAAATATGATGAACAAAACGACTTACGTATTTTAAAAATGCTAACCTTTAGCCCGGTAAGCAAATTAAAAAAAAAACGCAATATGTAGGCTACACGAGAACGGAGACGTCGAGTAACCAAAACAAATGCGTTGAACAAATTCGTACACGTTATTTATCAATTTAACTCTAGAATTAAAGGATATACAACGAGAAACAACGTTTGACAACCTTTAAACAGTTTTAATAACTATCTCAAAAATTATCGCTCTGATGCAAACAACTGATGAGTTATCTACTTAAATATGATGAACAAAACGACTTACGTATTTTAAACATGCTAACCTTTAGCCCGGTAAGCAAATTAAAAAAAAAACGCAATATGTAGGCTACACGAGAACGGAGACGTCGAGTAACCAAAACAAATGCGTTAAACATATTCGTACACGTTATTTATCAATTTAATTCTAGAATTAAAGGATATACAACGAGAAACAACGTTTGACAACCTTTAAACAGTTTTAATAACTATCTCAAAAATTATCGCTCTGATGCAAACAACTGATGAGTTATCTACTTAAATATGATGAACAAAACGACTTACGTATTTTAAACATGCTAACCTTTAGCCCGGTAAGCAAATTAAAAAAAAACGCAATATGTAGGCTACACGAGAACGGAGACGTCGAGTAACCAAAACCAATGCGTTAAACAAATTCGTACACGTTATTTATCAATTTAACTCAAGAATTAAAGGATATACAACGAGAAACAACGTTTGACAACCTTTAAACAGTTTTAATAACTATCTCAAAAATTATCGCTCTGATGCAAACAACTGATGAGTTATCTACTTAAATATGATGAACAAAACGACTTACGTATTTTAAACATGCTAACCTTTAGCCCGGTAAGCAAATTAAAAAAAAAACGCAATATGTAGGCTACACGAGAACGGAGACGTCGAGTAACCAAAACAAATGCGTTAAACAAATTCGTACACGTTATTTATCAATTTAACTCTAGAATTAAAGGATATACAACGAGAAACAACGTTTGACAACCTTTAAACAGTTTTAATAACTATCTCAAAAATTATCGCTCTGATGCAAACAACTGATGAGTTATCTACTTAAATATGATGAACAAAACGACTTACGTATTTTAAACATGCTAACCTTTAGCCCGGTAAGCAAATTAAAAAAAAACGCAATATGTGGGCTACACGAGAACGGAGACGTCGTGTAACCAAAACAAATGCGTTAAACAAATTCGTACACGTTATTTATCAATTTAACTCTAGAATTAAAGGATATACAACGAGAAACAACGTTTGACAACCTTTAAACAGTTTTAATAACTATCTCAAAAATTATCGCTCTGATGCAAACAACTGATGAGTTATCTACTTAAATATGATGAACAAAACGACTTACGTATTTTAAGCATGCTAACCTTTAGCCCGGTAAGCAAATTAAAAAAAAAAACGCAATATGTAGGCTACACGAGAACGGAGACGTCGAGTAACCAAAACAAATACGTTAAACAAATTCGTACACGTTATTTATCAATTTAACTCTAGAATTAAAGGATATACAACGAGAAACAACGTTTGACAACCTTTAAACAGTTTTAATAACTATCTCAAAAATTATCGCTCTGATGCAAACAACTGATGAGTTATCTACTTAAATTTGTTGAACAAAACGACTTACGTATTTTAAACATGCTAACCTTTAGCCCGGTAAGCAAATTAAAAAAAAAAACGCAATATGTAGGCTACACGAGAACGGAGACGTCGAGTAACCAAAACAAATGCGTTAAACAAATTCGTACACGTTATTTATCAATTTAACTCTAGAAGTAAAGGATATACAACGAGAAACAACGTTTGACAACCTTTAAACAGTTTTAATAACTATCTCAAAAATTATCGCTCTGATGCAAACAACTGATGAGTTATCTACTTAAATATGATGAACAAAACGACTTACGTATTTTAAACATGCTAACCTTTAGCCCGGTAAGCAAATTAAAAAAAAACGCAATATGTGGGCTACACGAGAACGGAGACGTCGAGTAACCAAAACAAATACGTTAAACAAATTCGTACACGTTATTTATCAATTTAACTCTAGAATTAAAGGATATACAACGAGAAACAACGTTTGACAACCTTTAAACAGTTTTAATAACTATCTCAAAAATTGTCGCTCTGATGCAAACAACTGATGAGTTATCTACTTAAATTTGATGAACAAAACGACTTACGTATTTTAAACATGCTAACCTTTAGCCCGGTAAGCAAATTTAAAAAAAAAACGCAATATGTAGGCTACACGGGAACGGAGACATCGAGTAACCAAAACAAATGCGTTAAACAAATTCGTACACGTTATTTATCAATTTAACTCTAGAATTAAAGGATATACAACGAGAAACAACGTTTGACGACCTTTAAACAGTTTTAATAACTATCTCAAAAATTGTCGCTCTGATGCAAACAACTGATGAGTTATCTACTTAAATATGATGAACAAAACGACTTACGTATTTTAAACATGCTAACCTTTAGCCCGGTAAGCAAATTAAAAAAAAACGCAATATGTAGGCTACACGAGAACGGAGACGTCGAGTAACCAAAACAAATGCGTTAAACAAATTCGTACACGTTATTTATCAATTTAACTCTAGAATTAAAGGATATACAACGAGAAACAACGTTTGACAACCTTTAAACAGTTTTAATAACTATCTCAAAAATTGTCGCTCTGATGCAAACAACTGATGAGTTATCTACTTAAATATGATAAACAAAACGACTTACGTATTTTAAACATGCTAACCTTTAGACCGGTAAGCAAATTAAAAAAAAAAACGCAATATGTAGGCTACACGAGAACGGAGACGTCGAGTAACCAAAACAAATGCGTTAAACAAATTCGTACACGTTATTTATCAATTTAACTCTAGAATTAAAGGATATACAACGAGAAACAACGTTTGACAACCTTTAAACAGTTTTAATAACTATCTCAAAAATTATCGCTCTGATGCAAACAACTGATGAGTTATCTACTTAAATATGATGAACAAAACGACTTACGTATTTTAAACATGCTAACCTTTAGCCCGGTAAGCAAATTAAAAAAAAAAACGCAATATGTAGGCTACACGAGAACGGAGACGTCGAGTAACCAAAACAAATGCGTTAAACAAATTCGTACACGTTATTTATCAATTTAACTCTAGAATTAAAGGATATACAACGAGAAACAACGTTTGACAACCTTTAAACAGTTTTAATAACTATCTCAAAAATTATCGCTCTGATGCAAACAACTGATGAGTTATCTACTTAAATATGATGAACAAAACGACTTACGTATTTTAAACATGCTAACCTTTAGCCCGGTAAGCAAATTAAAAAAAAACGCAATATGTGGGCTACACGAGAACGGAGACGTCGAGTAACCAAAACAAATGCGTTAAACAAATTCGTACACGTTATTTATCAATTTAACTCTAGAATTAAAGGATATACAACGAGAAACAACGTTTGACAACCTTTAAACAGTTTTAATAACTATCTCAAAAATTATTGCTCCGATGGAAACAACTGATGAGTTATCTACTTAAATATGATGAACAAAACGACTTACGTATTTTAAACATGGTAACCTTTAGCCCGGTAAGCAAATTAAAAAAAAAACGCAATATGTAGGCTACACGAGAACGGAGACGTCGAGTACCCAAAACAAATGCGTTAAACAAATTCGTACACGTTATTTTTCAATTTAACTCTAGAATTAAAGGATATACAACGAGAAACAACGTTTGACAACCTTTAAACAGTTTTAATAACTATCTCAAAAATTATCGCTCTGATGCAAACAACTGATGAGTTATCTACTTAAATATGATGAACAAAACGACTTACGAATTTTAAACATGCTAACCTTTAGCCCGGTAAGCAAATTAAAAAAAAAAACGCAATATGTAGGCTACACGAGAACGGAGACGTCGAGTAACCAAAACAAATGCGTCAAACAAATTCGTACACGTTATTTATCAATTTAACTCTAGAATTAAAGGATATACAACGAGAAACAACGTTTGACAACCTTTAAACAGTTTTAATAACATCTCAAAAATTGTCGCTCTGATGCAAACAACTGATGAGTTATCTACTTAAATTTGATGAACAAAACGCCTTACGTATTTTAAACATGCTAACCTTTAGCCCGGTAAGCAAATTAAAAAAAAAAACGCAATATGTAGGCTACACGAGAACGGAGACGTCGAGTAACCAAAACAAATGCGTTAAACAAATTCGTACACGTTATTTATCAATTTAACTCTATAATTAAAGGATATACAACGAGAAACAACGTTTGACAACCTTTAAACAGTTTTAATAACTATCTCAAAAATTATCGCTCTGATGCAAACAACTGATGAGTTATCTACTTAAATTTGATGAACAAAACGACTTACGTATTTTAAACATGCTAACCTTTAGCCCGGTAAGCAAATTTAAAAAAAACGCAATATGTAGGCTACACGAGAACGGAGACGTCGAGTAACCAAAACAAATGCGTTAAACAAATTCGTACACGTTATTTATCAATTTAACTCTAGAATTAAAGGATATACAACGAGAAACAACGTTTGACAACCTTTAAACAGTTTTAATAACTATCTCAAAAATTGTCGCTCTGATGCAAACAACTGATGTGTTATCTACTTAAATATGATGAACAAAACGACTTACGTATTTTAAGCATGCTAACCTTTAGCCCGGTAAGCAAATTAAAAAAAAACGCAATATGTAGGCTACACGAGAACGGAGACGTCGAGTAACCAAAACAAATGCGTTAAACAAATTCGTACACGTTATTTATCAATTTAACTCTAGAATTAAAGGATATACAACGAGAAACAACGTTTGACAACCTTTAAACAGTTTTAATAACTATCTCAAAAATTATCGCCCTGATGCAAACAACTGATGAGTTATCTACTTAAATTTGATGAACAAAACGACTTACGTATTTTAAACATGCTAACCTTTATAGCCCGGTAAGCAAATAAAAAAAAACGCAATATGTAGGCTACACGAGAACAGAGACGTCGAGTAACCAAAACAAATGCGTTAAACAAATTCGTACACGTTATTTATCAATTTAACTCTAGAATTAAAGGATATACAACGAGAAACAACGTTTGACAACCTTTAAACAGTTTTAATAACTATCTCAAAAATTATCGCTCTGATGCAAACAACTGATGAGTTATCTACTTAAATATGATGAACAAAACGACTTACGTATTTTAAGCATGCTAACCTTTAGCCCGGTAAGCAAATTAAAAAAAAAACGCAATATGTAGGCTACACGAGAACGGAGACGTCGAGTAACCAAAACAAATGCGTTAAACAAATTCGTACACGTTATTTATCAATTTAACTCTAGAATTAAAGGATATACAACGAGAAACAACGTTTGACAACCTTTAAACAGTTTTAATAACTATCTCAAAAATTATCGCTCTGATGCAAACAACTGATGAGTTATCTACTTAAATTTGATGAACAAAACGACTTACGTATTTTAAACATGCTAACCTTTAGCCCGGTAAGCAAATTAAAAAAAAACGCAATATGTAGGCTACACGAGAACAGAGACGTCGAGTAACCAAAACAAATGCGTTAAACAAATTCGTACACGTTATTTATCAATTTAACTCTAGAATTAAAGGATATACAACGAGAAACAACGTTTGACAACCTTTAAACAGTTTTAATAACTATCTCAAAAATTATCGCTCTGATGCAAACAACTGATGAGTTATCTACTTAAATTTGATGAACAAAACGACTTACGTATTTTAAACATGCTAACCTTTAGCCCGGTAAGCAAATTTAAAAAAAACGCAATATGTAGGCTACACGAGAACAGAGACGTCGAGTAACCAAAACAAATGCGTTAAACAAATTCGTACACGTTATTTATCAATTTAACTCTAGAATTAAAGGATATACAACGAGAAACAACGTTTGACAACCTTTAAACAGTTTTAATAACTATCTCAAAAATTATCGCTCTGATGCAAACAACTGATGAGTTATCTACTTAAATATTATGAACAAAACAACTTACGTATTTTAAGCATGCTAACCTTTAGCCCGGTAAGCAAATTAAAAAAAAAACGCAATATGTATGCTACACGAGAACGGAGACGTCGAGTAACCAAAACAAATGCGTTAAACAAATTCGTACACGTTATTTATCAATTTAACTCTAGCATTAAAGGATATACAACGAGAAACAACGTTTGACAACCTTTAAACAGTTTTAATAACTATCTCAAAAATTATCGCTCTGATGCAAACAACTGATGAGTTATCTACTTAAATTTGATGAACAAAACGACTTACGTATTTTAAACATGCTAACCTTTAGCCCGGTAATTAAATTAAAAAAAAAAGCAATATGTAGGCTACACGAGAACGGAGACGTCGAGTACCCAAAACAAATGCGTTAAACAAATTCGTACACGTTATTTATCAATTTAACTCTAGAATTAAAGGATATACAACGAGAAACAACGTTTGACAACCTTTAAACAGTTTTAATAACTATCTCAAAAATTGTCGCACTGATGCAAATAACTGATGAGTTATCTACTTAAATTTGTTGAACAAAACGACTTACGTATTTTAAGCATGCTAACCTTTAGCCCGGTAAGCAAATTAAAAAAAAACGCAATATGTAGGCTACACGAGAACGGAGACGTCGAGTAACTAAAACAAATGCGTTAAAGAAATTCGTACACGTTATTTATCAATTTAACTCTAGAATTAAAGGATATACAACGAGAAACAACGTTTGACAACCTTTAAACAGTTTTAATAACTATCTCAAAAATTATCGCTCTGATGCAAACAACTGATGAGTTATCTACTTAAATATGATGAACAAAACGACTTACGTATTTTAAACATGCTAACCTTTAGCCCGGTAAGCAAATTAAAAAAAAAAACGCAATATGTAGGCTACACGAGAACGGAGACGTCGAGTAACCAAAACAAATGCGTTAAACAAATTCGTACACGTTATTTATCAATTTAACTCTAGAATTAAAGGATATACAACGAGAAACAACGTTTGACAACCTTTAAACAGTTTTAGTAACTATCTCAAAAATTATCGCTCTGATGCAAACAACTGATGAGTTATCTACTTAGATATGATGAACAAAACGACTTACGTATTTTAAACATGCTAACCTTTAGTCCGGTAAGCAAATTAAAAAAAAAACGCAATATGTAGGCTACACGAGAACGGAGACGTCGAGTAACCAAAACAAATGCGTTAAACAAATTCGTACACGTTATTTATCAATTTAACTCTAGCATTAAAGGATATACAACGAGAAACAACGTTTGACAACCTTTAAACAGTTTTAATAACTATCTCAAAAATTATCGCTCTGATGCAAACAACTGATGAGTTATCTACTTAAATATGATGAACAAAACGACTTACGTATTTTAAACATGCTAACCTTTAGCCCGGTAAGCAAATTAAAAAAAAAAACGCAATATGTATGCTACACGAGAACGGAGACGTCAAGTAACCAAAACAAATGCGTTAAACAAATTCGTACACGTTATTTATCAATTTAACTCTAGAATTAAAGGATATACAACGAGAAACAACGTTTGACAACCTTTAAACAGTTTTAATAACTATCTCAAAAATTATCGCTCTGATGCAAACAACTGATGAGTTATCTACTTAAATTTGTTGAACAAAACGACTTACGTATTTTAAACATGCTAACCTTTAGCCCGGTAAGCAAATTAAAAAAAAAAAACGCAATATGTAGGCTACACGAGAACGGAGACGTCGAGTAACCAAAACAAATGCGTTAAACAAATTCGTACACGTTATTTATAAATTTAACTCTAGAATTAAAGGATATACAACGAGAAACAACGTTTGACAACCTTTAAACAGTTTTAATAACTATCTCAAAAATTGTCGCTCTGATGCAAACAACTGATGAGTTATCTACTCAAATTTGTTGAACAAAACGACTTACGTATTTTAAACATGCTAACCTTTAGCCCGGTAAACAAATTAAAAAAAAAAACGCAATATGTAGGCTACACGAGAACGGAGACGTCGAGTAACCAAAACAAATGCGTTAAACAAATTCGTACACGTTATTTATCAATTTAACTCTAGAATTAAAGGATATACAACGAGAAACAACGTTTGACAACCTTTAAACAGTTTTAATAACTATCTCAAAAATTATCGCTCTGATGCAAACAACTGATGAGTTATCTACTTAAATATGATGAACAAAACGACTTACGTATTTTAAACATGCTAACATTTAGCCCGGTAAGCAAATTAAAAAAAAAAACGCAATATGTAGGCTACACGAGAACGGAGACGTCGGGTAACCAAAACAAATGCGTTAAACAAATTCGTACACGTTATTTATCAATTTAACTCTAGAATTAAAGGATATACAACGAGAAACAACGTTTGACAACCTTTAAACAGTTTTAATAACTATCTCAAAAATTATCGCTCTGATGCAAACAACTGATGAGTTATCTACTTAAATTTGATGAACAAAACGACTTACGTATTTTAAACATGCTAACCTTTAGCCCGGTAAGCAAATTAAAAAAAACGCAATATGTAGGCTACACGAGAACGGAGACGTCGAGTAACCAAAACAAATGCGTTAAACAAATTCGTACACGTTATTTATCAATTTAACTCTAGAATTAAAGGATATACAACGAGAAACAACGTTTGACAACCTTTAAACAGTTTTAATAACTATCTCAAAAATTGTCGCTCTGATGCAAACAACTGATGAGTTATCTACTTAAATTTGATGAACAAAACGACTTACGTATTTTAAACATGCTAACCTTTAGCCCGGTAAGCAAATTAAAAAAAAAACGCAATATGTAGGCTACACGAGAACGGAGACGTCGAGTAACCAAAACAAATGCGTTAAACAAATTCGTACACGTTATTTATCAATTTAACTCTAGAATTAAAGGATATACAACGAGAAACAACGTTTGACAACCTTTAAACAGTTTTAATAACTATCTCAAAAATTGTCGCTCTGATGCAAACAACTGATGAGTTATCTACTTAAATATGATGAACAAAACGACTTACGTATTTTAAACATGCTAACCTTTAGCCCGGTAAGCAAATTAAAAAAAAACGCAATATGTAGGCTACACGAGAACGGAGACGTCGAGTAACCAAAACAAATGCGTTAAACAAATTCGTACACGTTATTTATCAATTTAACTCTAGAATTAAAGGATATACAACGAGAAACAACGTTTGACAACCTTTAAACAGTTTTAATAACTATCTCAAAAATTATCGCTCTGATGCAAACAACTGATGAGTTATCTACTTAAATTTGATGAACAAAACGACTTACGTATTTTAAACATGTTAACCTTTAGCCCGGTAAGCAAATTAAAAAAAAAAAAAAACGCAATATGTAGGCTACACGAGAACGGAGACGTCGAGTAACCAAAACAAATGCGTTAAACAAATTCGTACACGTTATTTATCAATTTAACTCTAGAATTAAAGGATATACAACGAGAAACAATGTTTGACAACCTTTAAACAGTTTTAATAACTATCTCAAAAATTATCGCTCTGATGCAAACAACTGATGAGTTATCTACTTAAATTTGTTGAACAAAACGACTTACGTATTTTAAACATGCTAACCTTTAGCCCGGTAAGCAAATTAAAAAAAAAACGCAATATGTAGGCTACACGAGAACGGAGACGTCGAGTAACCAAAACAAATGCGTTAAACAAATTCGTACACGTTATTTATCAATTTAACTCTAGAATTAAAGGATATACAACGAGAAACAACGTTTGACAACCTTTAAACAGTTTTAATAACTATCTCAAAAATTATCGCTCTGATGCAAACAGCTGATGAGTTATCTACTCAAATTTGATGAACAAAACGACTTACGTATTTTAAACATGCTAACCTTTAGCCCGGTAAGCAAATTAAAAAAAAAACGCAATATGTAGGCTACACGAGAACGGAGACGTCGAGTAACCAAAACAAATGCGTTAAACAAATTCGTACACGTTATTTATCAATTTAACTCTAGAATTAAAGGATATACAACGAGAAACAACGTTTGACAACCTTTAAACAGTTTTAATAACTATCTCAAAAATTATCGCTCTGATGCAAACAACTGATGAGTTATCTACTTAAATTTGATGAACAAAACGACTTACGTATTTTAAACATGCTAACCTTTAGCCCGGTAAGCAAATTAAAAAAAAAACGCAATATGTAGGCTACACGAGAACGGAGACGTCGAGTAACCAAAACAAATGCGTTAAACAAATTCGTACACGTTATTTATCAATTTAACTCTAGAATTAAAGGATATACAACGAGAAACAACGTTTGACAACCTTTAAACAGTTTTAATAACTATCTCAAAAATTATCGCTCTGATGCAAACAACTGATGAGTTATCTACTTAAATTTGTTGAACAAAACGACTTACGTATTTTAAACATGCTAACCTTTAGCCCGGTAAGCAAATTAAAAAAAAAAAAAACGCAATATGTAGGCTACACGAGAACGGAGACGTCGAGTAACCAAAACAAATGCGTTAAACAAATTCGTACACGTTATTTATCAATTTAACTCTAGAATTAAAGGATATACAACGTTTGACAACCTTTAAACAGTTTTAATAACTATCTCAAAAATTGTCGCTCTGATGCAAACAACTGATGAGTTATCTACTCAAATTTGTTGAACAAAACGACTTACGTATTTTAAACATGCTAACCTTTAGCCCGGTAAGCAAAAAAAAAAAAAAAAACGCAATATGTAGGCTCCACGAGAACGGAGACGTCGAGTAACCAAAACAAATGCGTTAAACAAATTCGTACACGTTATTTATCAATTTAACTCTAGAATTAAAGGATATACAACGAGAAACAACGTTTGACAACCTTTAAACAGTTTTAATAACTATCTCAAAAATTATCGCTCTGATGCAAACAACTGATGAGTTATCTACTTAAATTTGATGAACAAAACGACTTACGTATTTTAAACATGCTAACCTTTAGCCCGGTAAGCAAATTAAAAAAAAAAACGCAATATGTAGGCTACACGAGAACGGAGACGTCGAGTAACCAAAACAAATGCGTTAAACAAATTCGTACACGTTATTTATCAATTTAACTCTAGAATTAAAGGATATACAACGAGAAACAACGTTTGACAACCTTTAAACAGTTTTAATAACTATCTCAAAAATTATCGCTCTGATGCAAACAACTGATGAGTTATCTACTTAAATATGATGAACAAAACGACTTACGTATTTTAAACATGCTAACCTTTAGCCCGGTAAGCAAATTAAAAAAAAAAAACGAAATATGTAGGCTACACGAGAACGGAGACGTCGAGTAACCAAAACAAATGCGTTAAACAAATTCGTACACGTTATTTATCAATTTAACTCTAGAATTAAAGGATATACAACGAGAAACAACGTTTGACAACCTTTAAACAGTTTTAATAACTATCTCAAAAATTGTCGCTCTGATGCAAACAACTGATGAGTTATCTAGTTAAATTTGTTGAACAAAACGACTTACGTATTTTAAACATGCTAACCTTTAGCCCGGTAAGCAAATTAAAAAAAAAACGCAATATGTAGGCTACACGAGAACGGAGACGTCGAGTAACCAAAACAAATGCGTTAAACAAATTCGTACACGTTATTTATCAATTTAACTCTAGAATTAAAGGATATACAACGAGAAACAACGTTTGACAACCTTTAAACAGTTTTAATAACTATCTCAAAAATTGTCGCTCTGATGCAAACAACTGATGAGTTATCTACTTAAATTTGTTGAACAAAACGACTTACGTATTTTAAACATGCTAACCTTTAGCCCGGTAAGCAAATTAAAAAAAAAACGCAATATGTAGGCTACACGAGAACGGAGACGTCGAGTAACCAAAACAAATGCGTTAAACAAATTCGTACACGTTATTTATCAATTTAACTCTAGAATTAAAGGATATACAACGAGAAACAACGTTTGACAAACTTTAAACAGTTTTAATAACTATCTCAAAAATTGTCGCTCTGATGCAAACAACTGATTAGTTATCTACTCAAATTTGTTGAACAAAACGACTTACGTATTTTAAACATGCTAACCTTTAGCCCGGTAAGCAAATTAAAAAAAAAACGCAATATGTAGGCTACACGAGAACGGAGACGTCGAGTAACCAAAACAAATACGTTAAACAAATTCGTACACGTTATTTATCAATTTAACTCTAGAATTAAAGGATATACAACGAGAAACAACGTTTGACAACCTTTAAACAGTTTTAATAACTATCTCAAAAATTGTCGCTCTGATGCAAACAACTGATGAGTTATCTACTCAAATTTGTTGAACAAAACGACTTACGTATTTTAAACATGCTAACCTTTAGCCCGGTAAGCAAATTAAAAAAAAAACGCAATATGTAGGCTACACGAGAACGGAGACGTCGAGTAACCAAAACAAATGCGTTAAACAAATTCGTACACGTTATTTATCAATTTAACTCTAGAATTAAAGGATATACAACGAGAAACAACGTTTGACAACCTTTAAACAGTTTTAATAACTATCTCAAAAATTGTCGCTCTGATGCAAACAACTGATGAGTTATCTACTCAAATTTGTTGAACAAAACGACTTACGTATTTTAAGCATGCTAACCTTTAGCCCGGTAAGCAAATTAAAAAAAAAACGCAATATGTAGGCTACACGAGAACGGAGACGTCGAGTAACCAAAACAAATGCGTTAAACAAATTCGTACACGTTATTTATCAATTTAACTCTAGAATTAGAGGATATACAACGAGAAACAACGTTTGACAACCTTTAAACAGTTTTAATAACTTATCTCAAAAATTATCGCTCTGATGCAAACAACTGATGAGTTATCTACTTAAATTTGTTGAACAAAACGACTTACGTATTTTAAGCATGCTAACCTTTAGCCCGGTAAGCAAATTAAAAAAAAACGCAATATGTGGGCTACACGAGAACGGAGACGTCGAGTAACCAAAACAAATGCGTTAAACAAATTCGTACACGTTATTTATCAATTTAACTCTAGAATTAAAGGATATACAACAAGAAACAACGTTTGACAACCTTTAAACAGTTTTACTAACTATCTCAAAAATTATCGCTCTGATGCAAACAACTGATGAGTTATCTACTTAAATTTGATGAACAAAACGACTTACGTATTTTAAACATGCTAACCTTTAGCCCGGTAAGCAAATTAAAAAAAAAACGCAATATGTAGGCTACACGAGAACGGAGACGTCGAGTAACCAAAACAAATGCGTTAAACAAATTCGTACACGTTATTTATCAATTTAACTCTAGAATTAAAGGATATACAACGAGGAACAACGTTTGACAACCTTTAAACAGTTTTAATAACTATCTCAAAAATTATCGCTCTGATGCAAACAACTGATGAGTTATCTACTTAAATATGATGAACAAAACGACTTACGTATTTTAAACATGCTAACCTTTAGCCAGGTAAGCAAATTAAAAAAAAAACGCAATATGTAGGCTACACGAGAACGGAGACGTCGAGTAACCAAAACAAATGCGTTAAACAAATTCGTACACGTTATTTATCAATTTAACTCTAGAATTAAAGGATATACAACGAGAAACAACGTTTGACAACCTTTAAACAGTTTTAATAACTATCTCAAAAATTGTCGCTCTGATGCAAACAACTGATGAGTTATCTACTTAAATTTGTTGAACAAAACGACTTACGTATTTTAAGCATGCTAAACTTTAGCCCGGTAAGCAAATTAAAAAAAAACGCAATATGTAGGCTACACGAGAACGGAGACGTCGAGTAACCAAAACAAATGCGTTAAACAAATTCGTACACGTTATTTATCAATTTAACTCTAGAATTAAAGGATATACAACGAGAAACAACGTTTGACAACCTTTAAACAGTTTTAATAACTATCTCAAAAATTGTCGCTCTGATGCAAACAGCTGATGAGTTATCTACTTAAATTTGATGAACAAAACGACTTACGTATTTTAAACATGCTAACCTTTAGCCCGGTAAACAAATTAAAAAAAAAAACGCAATATGTAGGCTACACGAGAACGGAGACGTCGAGTAACCAAAACAAATGCGTTAAACAAATTCGTACACGTTATTTATCAATTTAACTCTAGGATTAAAGGATATACAACGAGAAACAACGTTTGACAACCTTTAAACAGTTTTAATAACTATCTCAAAAATTGTCGCTCTGATGCAAACAACTGATGAGTTATCTACTTAAATTTGATGAACAAAACGACTTACGTATTTTAAACATGCTAACCTTTAGCCCGGTAAGCAAATTAAAAAAAAAACGCAATATGTAGGCTACACGAGAACGAAGACGTCGAGTAACCAAAACAAATGCGTTAAACAAATTCGTACACGTTATTTATCAATTTAACTCTAGAATTAAAGGATATACAACGAGAAACAACGTTTGACAACCTTTAAACAGTTTTAATAACTATCTCAAAAATTATCGCTCTGATGCAAACAACTGATGAGTTATCTACTTAAATATGATGAACAAAACGACTTACGTATTTTAAACATGCTAACCTTTAGCCCGGTAAGCAAATTAAAAAAAAAACGCAATATGTGGGCTACACGAGAACGGAGACGTCGAGTAACCAAAACAAATGCGTTAAACAAATTCGTACACATTATTTATCAATCTAACTCTAGAATTAAAGGATATACAACGAGAAACAACGTTTGACAACCTTTAAACAGTTTTAATAACTATCTCAAAAATTATCGCTCTGATGCAAACAACTGATGAGTTATCTACTTAAATTTGATGAACAAAACGACTTACGTATTTTAAACATGCTAACCTTTAGCCCGGTAAGCAAATTAAAAAAAAAAACGCAATATGTAGGCTACACGAGAACGGAGACGTCGAGTAACCAAAACAAATGCGTTAAACAAATTCGTACACGTTATTTATCAATTTAACTCTAGGATTAAAGGATATACAACGAGAAACAACGTTTGACAACCTTTAAACAGTTTTAATAACTATCTCAAAAATTGTCGCTCTGATGCAAACAACTGATGAGTTATCTACTTAAATTTGATGAACAAAACGACTTACGTATTTTAAACATGCTAACCTTTAGCCCGGTAAGCAAATTAAAAAAAAAACGCAATATGTAGGCTACACGAGAACGGAGACGTCGAGTAACCAAAACAAATGCGTTAAACAAATTCGTACACGTTATTTATCAATTTAACTCTAGAATTAAAGGATATACAACGAGAAACAACGTTTGACAACCTTTAAACAGTTTTAATAACTATCTCAAAAATTATCGCTCTGATGCAAACAACTGATGAGTTATCTACTTAAATTTGATGAACAAAACGACTTACGTATTTTAAACATGCTAACCTTTAGCCCGGTAAGCAAATTAAAAAAAAAAACGCAATATGTAGGCTACACGAGAACGGAGACGTCGAGTAACCAAAACAAATGCGTTAAACAAATTCGTACACGTTATTTATCAATTTAACTCTAGAATTAAAGGATATACAACGAGAAAAAACGTTTGACAACCTTTAAACAGTTTTAATAACTATCTCAAAAATTGTCGCTCTGATGCAAACAACTGATGAGTTATCTACTTAAATTTGATGAACAACACGACTTACGTATTTTAAACATGCTAACCTTTAGCCCGGTAAGCAAATTAAAAAAAAAAAAACGCAATATGTAGGCTACACGAGAACGGAGACGTCGAGTAACCAAAACAAATGCGTTAAACAAATTCGTACACGTTATTTATCAATTTAACTCTAGAATTAAAGGATATACAATGAGAAACAACGTTTGACAACCTTTAAACAGTTTTAATAACTATCTCAAAAATTATCGCTCTGATGCAAACAACTGATGAGTTATCTACTTAAATTTGATGAACAACACGACTTACGTATTTTAAACATGCTAACCTTTAGCCCGGTAAGCAAATTAAAAAAAAAAAAACGCAATATGTAGGCTACACGAGAACGGAGACGTCGAGTAACCAAAACAAATGCGTTAAACAAATTCGTACACGTTATTTATCAATTTAACTCTAGAATTAAAGGATATACAACGAGAAACAACGTTTGACAACCTTTAAACAGTTTTAATAACTATCTCAAAAATTGTCGCTCTGATGCAAACAACTGATGAGTTATCTACTTAAATTTGTTGAACAAAACGACTTACGTATTTTAAGCATGCTAACCTTTAGCCCGGTAAGCAAATTAAAAAAAAAACGCATTATGTAGGCTACACGAGAACGGAGACGTCGAGTAACCAAAACAAATGCGTTAAACAAATTCGTACACGTTATTTATCAATTTAACTCTAGAATTAAAGGATATACAACGAGAAACAACGTTTGACAACCTTTAAACAGTTTTAATAACTATCTCAAAAATTGTCGCTCTGATGCAAACAGCTGATGAGTTATCTACTTAAATTTGATGAACAAAACGACTTACGTATTTTAAACATGCTAACCTTTAGCCCGGTAAGCAAATTAAAAAAAAAACGCAATATGTAGGCTACACGAGAACGGAGACGTCGAGTAACCAAAACAAATGCGTTAAACAAATTCGTACACGTTATTTATCAATTTAACTCTAGGATTAAAGGATATACAACGAGAAACAACGTTTGACAACCTTTAAACAGTTTTAATAACTATCTCAAAAATTGTCGCTCTGATGCAAACAACTGATGAGTTATCTACTTAAATTTGATGAACAAAACGACTTACGTATTGTAAACATACTAACCTTTAGCCCGGTAAGCAAATTAAAAAAAAAACGCAATATGTAGGCTACACGAGAACGGAGACGTCGAGTAACCAAAACAAATGCGTTAAACAAATTCGTACACGTTATTTATCAATTTAACTCTAGAATTAAAGGATATACAACGAGAAACAACGTTTGACAACCTTTAAACAGTTTTAATAACTATCTCAAAAATTATCGCTCTGATGCAAACAAGTGATGAGTTATCTACTTAAATATGATGAACAAACCGACTTACGTATTTTAAACATGCTAACCTTTAGCCCGGTAAGCAAATTAAAAAAAAAACGCAATATGTGGGCTACACGAGAACGGAGACGTCGAGTAACCAAAACAAATGCGTTAAACAAATTCGTACACGTTATTTATCAATCTAACTCTAGAATTAAAGGATATACAACGAGAAACAACGTTTGACAACCTTTAAACAGTTTTAATAACTATCTCAAAAATTATCGCTCTGATGCAAACAACTGATGAGTTATCTACTTAAATTTGATGAACAAAACGACTTACGTATTTTAAACATGCTAACCTTTAGCCCGGTAAGCAAATTAAAAAAAAAAAAACGTAATATGTAGGCTACACGAGAACGGAGACGTCGAGTAACCAAAACATATGCGTTAAACAAATTCGTACACGTTATTTATCAATTTAACTCTAGAATTAAAGGATATACAACGAGAAACAACGTTTGACAACCTTTAAACAGTTTTAATAACTATCTCAAAAATTATCGCTCTGATGCAAACAACTGATGAGTTATCTACTTAAATATGATGAACAAAACGACTTACGTATTTTAAACATGCTAACCTTTAGCCCGGTAAGCAAATTAAAAAAAAAACGCAATATGTGGGCTACACGAGAACGGAGACGTCGAGTAACCAAAACAAATGCGTTAAACAAATTCGTACACGTTATTTATCAATCTAACTCTAGAATTAAAGGATATACAACGAGAAACAACGTTTGACAACCTTTAAACAGTTTTAATAACTATCTCAAAAATTATCGCTCTGATGCAAACAACTGATGAGTTATCTACTTAAATTTGATGAACAAAACGACTTACGTATTTTAAACATGCTAACCTTTAGCCCGGTAAGCAAATTAAAAAAAAAACGCAATATGTGGGCTACACGAGAACGGAGACGTCGAGTAACCAAAACAAATGCGTTAAACAAATTCGTACACGTTATTTATCAATTTAACTCTAGAATTAAAGGATATACAACGAGAAACAACGTTTGACAACCTTTAAACAGTTTTAATAACTATCTCAAAAATTATCGCTCTGATGCAAACAACTGATGAGTTATCTACTTAAATATGATGAACAAAACGACTTACGTATTTTAAACATGCTAACCTTTAGCCCGGTAAGCAAATTAAAAAAAAAACGCAATATGTGGGCTACACGAGAACGGAGACGTCGAGTAACCAAAACAAATGCGTTAAACAAATTCGTACACGTTATTTATCAATCTAACTCTAGAATTAAAGGATATACAACGAGAAACAATGTTTGACAACCTTTAAACAGTTTTAATAACTATCTCAAAAATTATCGCTCTGATGCAAACAACTGATGAGCTATCTACTTAAATTTGATGAACAAAACGACTTACGTATTTTAAACATGCTAACCTTTAGCCCGGTAAGCAAATTAAAAAAAAAACGCAATATGTGGGCTACACGAGAACGGAGACGTCGAGTAACCAAAACAAATGCGTTAAACAAATTCGTACACGTTATTTATCAATTTAACTCTAGAATTAAAGGATATACAACGAGAAACAACGTTTGACAACCTTTAAACAGTTTTAATAACTATCTCAAAAATTATCGCTCTGATGCAAACAACTGATGAGTTATCTACTTAAATATGATGAACAAAACGACTTACGTATTTTAAACATGCTAACCTTTAGCCCGGTAAACAAATTAAAAAAAAAAACGCAATATGTGGGCTACACGAGAACGGAGACGTCGAGTAACCAAAACAAATGCGTTAAACAAATTCGTACACGTTATTTATCAATCTAACTCTAGAATTAAAGGATATACAACGAGAAACAACGTTTGACAACCTTTAAACAGTTTTAATAACTATCTCAAAAATTATCGCTCTGATGCAAACAACTGATGAGTTGTCTACTTAAATATGATGAACAAAACGACTTACGTATTTTAAACATGCTAACCTTTAGCCCGGTAAGCAAATTAAAAAAAAAACGCAATATGTGGGCTACACGAGAACGGAGACGTCGAGTAACCAAAACAAATGCGTTAAACAAATTCGTACACGTTATTTATCAATCTAACTCTAGAATTAAAGGATATACAACGAGAAACAACGTTTGACAACCTTTAAACAGTTTTAATAACTATCTCAAAAATTATCGCTCTGATGCAAACAACTGATGAGTTATCTACTTAAATATGATGAACAAAACGACTTACGTATTTTAAACATGCTAACCTTTAGCCCGGTAAGCAAATTAAAAAAAAAACGCAATATGTGGGCTACACGAGAACGGAGACGTCGAGTAACCAAAACAAATGCCTTAAACAAATTCGTACACGTTATTTATCAATTTAACTCTAGAATTAAAGGATATACAACGAGAAACAACGTTTGACAACCTTTAAACAGTTTTAATAACTATCTCAAAAATTATCGCTCTGATGCAAACAACTGATGAGTTATCTACTTAAATATGATGAACAAAACGACTTACGTATTTTAAACATGCTAACCTTTAGCCCGGTAAGCAAATTAAAAAAAAAACGCAATATGTGGGCTACACGAGAACGGAGACGTCGAGTAACCAAAACAAATGCGTTAAACAAATTCGTACACGTTATTTATCAATTTAACTCTAGAATTAAAGGATATACAACGAGAAACAACGTTTGACAACCTTTAAACAGTTTTAATAACTTTCTCAAAAATTGTCGCTCTGATGCAAACAACTGATGAGTTATATACTTAAATTTGTTGAACAAAACGACTTACGTATTTTAAGCATGCTAACCTTTAGCCCGGTAAGCAAATTAAAAAAAAAAACGCAATATGTAGGCTACACGAGAACGGAGACGTCGAGTAACCAAAACAAATGCGTTAAACAAATTCGTACACGTTATTTATCAATTTAACTCTAGAATTAAAGGATATACAACGAGAAACAACGTTTGACAACCTTTAAACAGTTTTAATAACTATCTCAAAAATTATCGCTCTGATGCAAACAACTGATGAGTTATCTACTTAAATATGATGAACAAAACGACTTACGTATTTTAAACATGCTAACCTTTACCCCGGTAAGCAAATTAAAAAAAAAACGCAATATGTGGGCTACACGAGAACGGAGACGTCGAGTAACCAAAACAAATGCGTTAAACAAATTCGTACACGTTATTTATCAATTTAACTCTAGAATTAAAGGATATACAACGAGAAACAACGTTTGACAACCTTTAAACAGTTTTAATAACTTTCTCAAAAATTGTCGCTCTGATGCAAACAACTGATGAGTTATCTACTTAAATTTGTTGAACAAAACGACTTACGTATTTTAAGCATGCTAACCTTTAGCCCGGTAAGCAAATTAAAAAAAAAAAACGCAATATGTAGGCTACACGAGAACGGAGACGTCGAGTAACCAAAACAAATGCGTTAAACAAATTCGTACACGTTATTTATCAATTTAACTCTAGAATTAAAGGATATACAACGAGAAACAACGTTTGACAACCTTTAAACAGTTTTAATAACTATCTCAAAAATTGTCGCTCTGATGCAAACAGCTGATGAGTTATCTACTTAAATTTGTTGAACAAAACGACTTACGTATTTTAAGCATGCTAACCTTTAGCCCGGTAAGCAAATTAAAAAAAAAACGCAATATGTGGGCTACACGAGAACGGAGACGTCGAGTAACCAAAACAAATGCGTTAAACAAATTCGTACACGTTATTTATCAATCTAACTCTAGAATTAAAGGATATACAACGAGAAACAACGTTTGACAACCTTTAAACAGTTTTAATAACTATCTCAAAAATTATCGCTCTGATGCAAACAACTGATGAGTTATCTACTTAAATATGATGAACAAAACGACTTACGTATTTTAAACATGCTAACCTTTAGCCCGGTAAGCAAATTAAAAAAAAAACGCAATATGTGGGCTACACGAGAACGGAGACGTCGAGTAACCAAAACAAATGCGTTAAACAAATTCGTACACGTTATTTATCAATTTAACTCTAGAATTAAAGGATATACAACGAGAAACAACGTTTGACAACCTTTAAACAGTTTTAATAACTATCTCAAAAATTATCGCTCTGATGCAAACAACTGATGAGTTATCTACTTAAATATGATGAACAAAACGACTTACGTATTTTAAACATGCTAACCTTTAGCCCGGTAAGCAAATTAAAAAAAAACGCAATATGTGGGCTACACGAGAACGGAGACGTCGAGTAACCAAAACAAATGCGTTAAACAAATTCGTACACGTTATTTATCAATTTAACTCTAGAATTAAAGGATATACAACGAGAAACAACGTTTGACAACCTTTAAACAGTTTTAATAACTTTCTCAAAAATTGTCGCTCTGATGCAAACAACTGATGAGTTATCTACTTAAATTTGTTGAACAAAACGACTTACGTATTTTAAGCATGCTAACCTTTAGCCCCGTAAGCAAATTAAAAAAAAAAACGCAATATGTAGGCTACACGAGAACGGAGACGTCGAGTAACCAAAACAAATGCGTTAAACAAATTCGTACACGTTATTTATCAATTTAACTCTAGAATTAAAGGATATACAACGAGAAACAACGTTTGACAACCTTTAAACAGTTTTAATAACTATCTCAAAAATTATCGCTCTGATGCAAACAACTGATGAGTTATCTACTTAAATATGATGAACAAAACGACTTACGTATTTTAAACATGCTAACCTTTAGCCCGGTAAGCAAATTAAAAAAAAAACGCAATATGTAGGCTACACGAGAACGGAGACGTCGAGTAACCAAAACAAATGCGTTAAACAAATTCGTACACGTTAGTTATCAATTTAACTCTAGAATTAAAGGATATACAACGAGAAACAACGTTTGACAACCTTTAAACAGTTTTAATAACTATCTCAAAAATTGTCGCTCTGATGCAAACAACTGATGAGTTATCTACTTAAATTTGATGAACAAAACGACTTACGTATTTTAAACATGCCAACCTTTAGCCCGGTAAGCAAATTAAAAAAAAACGCAATATGTAGGCTACACGAGAACGGAGACGTCGAGTAACCAAAACAAATGCGTTAAACAAATTCGTACACGTTATTTATCAATTTAACTCTAGAATTAAAGGATATACAACGAGAAACAACGTTTGACAACCTTTAAACAGTTTTAATAACTATCTCAAAAATTATCGCTCTGATGCAAACAACTGATGAGTTATCTACTTAAATTTGATGAACAAAACGACTTACGTATTTTAAACATGCTAACCTTTAGCCCGGTAAGCAAATTAAAAAAAAAACGCAATATGTGGGCTACACGAGAACGGAGACGTCGAGTAACCAAAACAAATGCGTTAAACAAATTCGTACACATTATTTATCAATCTAACTCTAGAATTAAAGGATATACAACGAGAAACAACGTTTGACAACCTTTAAACAGTTTTAATAACTATCTCAAAAATTATCGCTCTGATGCAAACAACTGATGAGTTATCTACTTAAATTTGATGAACAAAACGACTTACGTATTTTAAACATGCTAACCTTTAGCCCGGTAAGCAAATTAAAAAAAAAAACGCAATATGTAGGCTACACGAGAACGGAGACGTCGAGTAACCAAAACAAATGCGTTAAACAAATTCGTACACGTTATTTATCAATTTAACTCTAGGATTAAAGGATATACAACGAGAAACAACGTTTGACAACCTTTAAACAGTTTTAATAACTATCTCAAAAATTGTCGCTCTGATGCAAACAACTGATGAGTTATCTACTTAAATTTGATGAACAAAACGACTTACGTATTTTAAACATGCTAACCTTTAGCCCGGTAAGCAAATTAAAAAAAAAACGCAATATGTAGGCTACACGAGAACGGAGACGTCGAGTAACCAAAACAAATGCGTTAAACAAATTCGTACACGTTATTTATCAATCTAACTCTAGAATTAAAGGATATACAACGAGAAACAATGTTTGACAACCTTTAAACAGTTTTAATAACTATCTCAAAAATTATCGCTCTGATGCAAACAACTGATGAGCTATCTACTTAAATTTGATGAACAAAACGACTTACGTATTTTAAACATGCTAACCTTTAGCCCGGTAAGCAAATTAAAAAAAAAACGCAATATGTGGGCTACACGAGAACGGAGACGTCGAGTAACCAAAACAAATGCGTTAAACAAATTCGTACACGTTATTTATCAATTTAACTCTAGAATTAAAGGATATACAACGAGAAACAACGTTTGACAACCTTTAAACAGTTTTAATAACTATCTCAAAAATTATCGCTCTGATGCAAACAACTGATGAGTTATCTACTTAAATATGATGAACAAAACGACTTACGTATTTTAAACATGCTAACCTTTAGCCCGGTAAACAAATTAAAAAAAAAAACGCAATATGTGGGCTACACGAGAACGGAGACGTCGAGTAACCAAAACAAATGCGTTAAACAAATTCGTACACGTTATTTATCAATCTAACTCTAGAATTAAAGGATATACAACGAGAAACAACGTTTGACAACCTTTAAACAGTTTTAATAACTATCTCAAAAATTATCGCTCTGATGCAAACAACTGATGAGTTGTCTACTTAAATATGATGAACAAAACGACTTACGTATTTTAAACATGCTAACCTTTAGCCCGGTAAGCAAATTAAAAAAAAAACGCAATATGTGGGCTACACGAGAACGGAGACGTCGAGTAACCAAAACAAATGCGTTAAACAAATTCGTACACGTTATTTATCAATCTAACTCTAGAATTAAAGGATATACAACGAGAAACAACGTTTGACAACCTTTAAACAGTTTTAATAACTATCTCAAAAATTATCGCTCTGATGCAAACAACTGATGAGTTATCTACTTAAATATGATGAACAAAACGACTTACGTATTTTAAACATGCTAACCTTTAGCCCGGTAAGCAAATTAAAAAAAAAACGCAATATGTGGGCTACACGAGAACGGAGACGTCGAGTAACCAAAACAAATGCCTTAAACAAATTCGTACACGTTATTTATCAATTTAACTCTAGAATTAAAGGATATACAACGAGAAACAACGTTTGACAACCTTTAAACAGTTTTAATAACTATCTCAAAAATTATCGCTCTGATGCAAACAACTGATGAGTTATCTACTTAAATATGATGAACAAAACGACTTACGTATTTTAAACATGCTAACCTTTAGCCCGGTAAGCAAATTAAAAAAAAAACGCAATATGTGGGCTACACGAGAACGGAGACGTCGAGTAACCAAAACAAATGCGTTAAACAAATTCGTACACGTTATTTATCAATTTAACTCTAGAATTAAAGGATATACAACGAGAAACAACGTTTGACAACCTTTAAACAGTTTTAATAACTTTCTCAAAAATTGTCGCTCTGATGCAAACAACTGATGAGTTATATACTTAAATTTGTTGAACAAAACGACTTACGTATTTTAAGCATGCTAACCTTTAGCCCGGTAAGCAAATTAAAAAAAAAAACGCAATATGTAGGCTACACGAGAACGGAGACGTCGAGTAACCAAAACAAATGCGTTAAACAAATTCGTACACGTTATTTATCAATTTAACTCTAGAATTAAAGGATATACAACGAGAAACAACGTTTGACAACCTTTAAACAGTTTTAATAACTATCTCAAAAATTATCGCTCTGATGCAAACAACTGATGAGTTATCTACTTAAATATGATGAACAAAACGACTTACGTATTTTAAACATGCTAACCTTTACCCCGGTAAGCAAATTAAAAAAAAAACGCAATATGTGGGCTACACGAGAACGGAGACGTCGAGTAACCAAAACAAATGCGTTAAACAAATTCGTACACGTTATTTATCAATTTAACTCTAGAATTAAAGGATATACAACGAGAAACAACGTTTGACAACCTTTAAACAGTTTTAATAACTTTCTCAAAAATTGTCGCTCTGATGCAAACAACTGATGAGTTATCTACTTAAATTTGTTGAACAAAACGACTTACGTATTTTAAGCATGCTAACCTTTAGCCCGGTAAGCAAATTAAAAAAAAAAAACGCAATATGTAGGCTACACGAGAACGGAGACGTCGAGTAACCAAAACAAATGCGTTAAACAAATTCGTACACGTTATTTATCAATTTAACTCTAGAATTAAAGGATATACAACGAGAAACAACGTTTGACAACCTTTAAACAGTTTTAATAACTATCTCAAAAATTGTCGCTCTGATGCAAACAGCTGATGAGTTATCTACTTAAATTTGTTGAACAAAACGACTTACGTATTTTAAGCATGCTAACCTTTAGCCCGGTAAGCAAATTAAAAAAAAAACGCAATATGTGGGCTACACGAGAACGGAGACGTCGAGTAACCAAAACAAATGCGTTAAACAAATTCGTACACGTTATTTATCAATCTAACTCTAGAATTAAAGGATATACAACGAGAAACAACGTTTGACAACCTTTAAACAGTTTTAATAACTATCTCAAAAATTATCGCTCTGATGCAAACAACTGATGAGTTATCTACTTAAATATGATGAACAAAACGACTTACGTATTTTAAACATGCTAACCTTTAGCCCGGTAAGCAAATTAAAAAAAAAACGCAATATGTGGGCTACACGAGAACGGAGACGTCGAGTAACCAAAACAAATGCGTTAAACAAATTCGTACACGTTATTTATCAATTTAACTCTAGAATTAAAGGATATACAACGAGAAACAACGTTTGACAACCTTTAAACAGTTTTAATAACTATCTCAAAAATTATCGCTCTGATGCAAACAACTGATGAGTTATCTACTTAAATATGATGAACAAAACGACTTACGTATTTTAAACATGCTAACCTTTAGCCCGGTAAGCAAATTAAAAAAAAACGCAATATGTGGGCTACACGAGAACGGAGACGTCGAGTAACCAAAACAAATGCGTTAAACAAATTCGTACACGTTATTTATCAATTTAACTCTAGAATTAAAGGATATACAACGAGAAACAACGTTTGACAACCTTTAAACAGTTTTAATAACTTTCTCAAAAATTGTCGCTCTGATGCAAACAACTGATGAGTTATCTACTTAAATTTGTTGAACAAAACGACTTACGTATTTTAAGCATGCTAACCTTTAGCCCGGTAAGCAAATTAAAAAAAAAAACGCAATATGTAGGCTACACGAGAACGGAGACGTCGAGTAACCAAAACAAATGCGTTAAACAAATTCGTACACGTTATTTATCAATTTAACTCTAGAATTAAAGGATATACAACGAGAAACAACGTTTGACAACCTTTAAACAGTTTTAATAACTATCTCAAAAATTATCGCTCTGATGCAAACAACTGATGAGTTATCTACTTAAATATGATGAACAAAACGACTTACGTATTTTAAACATGCTAACCTTTAGCCCGGTAAGCAAATTAAAAAAAAAACGCAATATGTAGGCTACACGAGAACGGAGACGTCGAGTAACCAAAACAAATGCGTTAAACAAATTCGTACACGTTAGTTATCAATTTAACTCTAGAATTAAAGGATATACAACGAGAAACAACGTTTGACAACCTTTAAACAGTTTTAATAACTATCT
This sequence comes from Eurosta solidaginis, assembly GCF_040869045.1. Lineage (NCBI taxonomy): Eukaryota > Metazoa > Arthropoda > Insecta > Diptera > Tephritidae > Eurosta > Eurosta solidaginis. The sequence continues at coordinate 245,635 of NW_027136953.1, forward strand.
CAAAAATTGTCGCTCTGATGCAAACAACTGATGAGTTATCTACTTAAATTTGATGAACAAAACGACTTACGTATTTTAAACATGCCAACCTTTAGCCCGGTAAGCAAATTAAAAAAAAACGCAATATGTAGGCTACACGAGAACGGAGACGTCGAGTAACCAAAACAAATGCGTTAAACAAATTCGTACACGTTATTTATCAATTTAACTCTAGAATTAAAGGATATACAACGAGAAACAACGTTTGACAACCTTTAAACAGTTTTAATAACTATCTCAAAAATTATCGCTCTGATGCAAACAACTGATGAGTTATCTACTTAAATTTGATGAACAAAACGACTTACGTATTTTAAACATGCTAACCTTTAGCCCGGTAAGCAAATTAAAAAAAAAACGCAATATGTGGGCTACACGAGAACGGAGACGTCGAGTAACCAAAACAAATGCGTTAAACAAATTCGTACACATTATTTATCAATCTAACTCTAGAATTAAAGGATATACAACGAGAAACAACGTTTGACAACCTTTAAACAGTTTTAATAACTATCTCAAAAATTATCGCTCTGATGCAAACAACTGATGAGTTATCTACTTAAATTTGATGAACAAAACGACTTACGTATTTTAAACATGCTAACCTTTAGCCCGGTAAGCAAATTAAAAAAAAAAACGCAATATGTAGGCTACACGAGAACGGAGACGTCGAGTAACCAAAACAAATGCGTTAAACAAATTCGTACACGTTATTTATCAATTTAACTCTAGGATTAAAGGATATACAACGAGAAACAACGTTTGACAACCTTTAAACAGTTTTAATAACTATCTCAAAAATTGTCGCTCTGATGCAAACAACTGATGAGTTATCTACTTAAATTTGATGAACAAAACGACTTACGTATTTTAAACATGCTAACCTTTAGCCCGGTAAGCAAATTAAAAAAAAAACGCAATATGTAGGCTACACGAGAACGGAGACGTCGAGTAACCAAAACAAATGCGTTAAACAAATTCGTACACGTTATTTATCAATTTAACTCTAGAATTAAAGGATATACAACGAGAAACAACGTTTGACAACCTTTAAACAGTTTTAATAACTATCTCAAAAATTATCGCTCTGATGCAAACAACTGATGAGTTATCTACTTAAATTTGATGAACAAAACGACTTACGTATTTTAAACATGCTAACCTTTAGCCCGGTAAGCAAATTAAAAAAAAAAACGCAATATGTAGGCTACACGAGAACGGAGACGTCGAGTAACCAAAACAAATGCGTTAAACAAATTCGTACACGTTTTTTATCAATTTAACTCTAGAATTAAAGGATATACAACGAGAAAAAACGTTTGACAACCTTTAAACAGTTTTAATAACTATCTCAAAAATTGTCGCTCTGATGCAAACAACTGATGAGTTATCTACTTAAATTTGATGAACAAAACGACTTACGTATTTTAAACATGCTAACCTTTAGCCCGGTAAGCAAATTAAAAAAAAAAACGCAATATGTAGGCTACACGAGAACGGAGACGTCGAGTAACCAAAACAAATGCGTTAAACAAATTCGTACACGTTATTTATCAATTTAACTCTAGAATTAAAGGATATACAATGAGAAACAACGTTTGACAACCTTTAAACAGTTTTAATAACTATCTCAAAAATTATCGCTCTGATGCAAACAACTGATGAGGTATCTACTTAAATTTGATGAACAAAACGACTTACGTATTTTAAACATGCTAACCTTTAGCCCGGTAAGCAAATTAAAAAAAAAAACGCAATATGTGGGCTACACGAGAACGGAGACGTCGAGTAACCAAAACAAATGCGTTAAACAAATTCGAACACGTTATTTATCAATTTAACTCTAGAATTAAAGGATATACAACGAGAAACAACGTTTGACAACCTTTAAACAGTTTTAATAACTATCTCAAAAATTGTCGCTCTGATGCAAACAACTGATGAGTTATCTACTTAAATTTGTTGAACAAAACGACTTACGTATTTTAAGCATGCTAACCTTTAGCCCGGTAAGCAAATTAAAAAAAAAACGCAATATGTAGGCTACACGAGAACGGAGACGTCGAGTAACCAAAACAAATGCGTTAAACAAATTCGTACACGTTATTTATCAATTTAACTCTAGAATTAAAGGATATACAACGAGAAACAACGTTTGACAACCTTTAAACAGTTTTAATAACTATCTCAAAAATTGTCGCTCTGATGCAAACAGCTGATGAGTTATCTACTTAAATTTGATGAACAAAACGACTTACGTATTTTAAACATGCTAACCTTTAGCCCGGTAAGCAAATTAAAAAAAAAAAACGCAATATGTAGGCTACACGAGAACGGAGACGTCGAGTAACCAAAACAAATGCGTTAAACAAATTCGTACACGTTATTTATCAATTTAACTCTAGGATTAAAGGATATACAACGAGAAACAACGTTTGACAACCTTTAAACAGTTTTAATAACTATCTCAAAAATTGTCGCTCTGATGCAAACAACTGATGAGTTATCTACTTAAATTTGATGAACAAAACGACTTACGTATTTTAAACATGCTAACCTTTAGCCCGGTAAGCAAATTAAAAAAAAAAAACGCAATATGTAGGCTACACGAGAACGGAGACGTCGAGTAACCAAAATAAATGCGTTAAACAAATTCGTACACGTTATTTATCAATTTAACTCTAGAATTAAAGGATATACAACGAGAAACAACGTTTGACAACCTTTAAACAGTTTTAATAACTATCTCAAAAATTATCGCTCTGATGCAAACAACTGATGAGTTATCTACTTAAATTTGATGAACAAAACGACTTACGTATTTTAAACATGCTAACCTTTAGCCCGGTAAGCAAATTAAAAAAAAAAACGCAATATGTAGGCTACACGAGAACGGAGACGTCGAGTAACCAAAACAAATGCGTTAAACAAATTCGTACACGTTATTTATCAATTTAACTCTAGAATTAAAGGATATACAACGAGAAAAAACGTTTGACAACCTTTAAACAGTTTTAATAACTATCTCAAAAATTGTCGCTCTGATGCAAACAACTGATGAGTTATCTACTTAAATTTGATAAACAAAACGACTTACGTATTTTAAACATGCTAACCTTTAGCCCGGTAAGCAAATTAAAAAAAAAAAACGCAATATGTAGGCTACACGAGAACGGAGACGTCGAGTAACCAAAACAAATGCGTTAAACAAATTCGTACACGTTATTTATCAATTTAACTCTAGAATTAAAGGATATACAATGAGAAACAACGTTTGACAACCTTTAAACAGTTTTAATAACTATCTCAAAAATTATCGCTCTGATGCAAACAACTGATGAGTTATCTACTTAAATTTGATGAACAAAACGACTTACGTATTTTAAACATGCTAACCTTTAGCCCGGTAAGCAAATTAAAAAAAAAAACGCAATATGTGGGCTACACGAGAACGGAGACGTCGAGTAACCAAAACAAATGCGTTAAACAAATTCGAACACGTTATTTATCAACTTAACTCTAGAATTAAAGGATATACAACGAGAAACAACGTTTGACAACCTTTAAACAGTTTTAATAACTATCTCAAAAATTGTCGCTCTGATGCAAACAACTGATGAGTTATCTACTTAAATTTGTTGAACAAAACGACTTACGTATTTTAAGCATGCTAACCTTTAGCCCGGTAAGCAAATTAAAAAAAAAAACGCAATATGTAGGCTACACGAGAACGGAGACGTCGAGTAACCAAAACAAATGCGTTAAACAAATTCGTACACGTTATTTATCAATTTAACTCTAGAATTAAAGGATATACAACGAGAAACAACGTTTGACAACCTTTAAACAGTTTTAATAACTATCTCAAAAATTGTCGCTCTGATGCAAACAGCTGATGAGTTATCTACTTAGATTTGATGAACAAAACGACTTACGTATTTTAAACATGCTAACCTTTAGCCCGGTAAGCAAATTAAAAAAAAAAAACGCAATATGTAGGCTACACGAGAACGGAGACGTCGAGTAACCAAAACAAATGCGTTAAACAAATTCGTACACGTTATTTATCAATTTAACTCTAGGATTAAAGGATATACAACGAGAAACAACGTTTGACAACCTTTAAACAGTTTTAATAACTATCTCAAAAATTGTCGCTCTGATGCAAACAACTGATGAGTTATCTACTTAAATTTGATGAACAAAACGACTTACGTATTGTAAACATACTAACCTTTAGCCCGGTAAGCAAATTAAAAAAAAAACGCAATATGTAGGCTACACGAGAACGGAGACGTCGAGTAACCAAAACAAATGCGTTAAACAAATTCGTACACGTTATTTATCAATTTAACTCTAGAATTAAAGGATATACAACGAGAAACAACGTTTGACAACCTTTAAACAGTTTTAATAACTATCTCAAAAATTGTCGCTCTGATGCAAACAACTGATGAGTTATCTACTTAAATTTGATGAACAAAACGACTTACGTATTTTAAACATGCTAACCTTTAGCCCGGTAAGCAAATTAAAAAAAAACGCAATATGTAGGCTACACGAGAACGGAGACGTCGAGTAACCAAAAAAAATGCGTTAAACAAATTCGTACACGTTATTTATCAATTTAACTCTAGAATTAAAGGATATACAACGAGAAACAACGTTTGACAACCTTTAAACAGTTTTAATAACTATCTCAAAAATTATCGCTCTGATGCAAACAACTGATGAGTTATCTACTTAAATTTGATGAACAAAACGACTTACGTATTTTAAACATGCTAACCTTTAGCCCGGTAAGCAAATTAAAAAAAAAAACGCAATATGTAGGCTACACGAGAACGGAGACGTCGAGTAACCAAAACAAATGCGTTAAACAAATTCGTACACGTTATTTATCAATTTAACTCTAGAATTAAAGGATATACAACGAGAAACAACGTTTGACAACCTTTAAACAGTTTTAATAACTATCTCAAAAATTGTCGCTCTGATGCAAACAACTGATGAGTTATCTACTTAAATTTGATGAACAAAACGACTTACGTATTTTAAACATGCTAACCTTTAGCCCGGTAAGCAAATTAAAAAAAAAAACGCAATATGTAGGCTACACGAGAACGGAGACGTCGAGTAACCAAAACAAATGCGTTAAACAAATTCGTACACGTTATTTATCAATTTAACTCTAGAATTAAAGGATATACAACGAGAAACAACGTTTGACAACCTTTAAACAGTTTTAATAACTATCTCAAAAATTATCGCTCTGATGCAAACAACTGATGAGTTGCCTACTTAAATATGATGAACAAAACGACTTACGTATTTTAAACATGCTAACCTTTAGCCCGGTAAGCAAATTAAAAAAAAAACGCAATATGTGGGCTACACGAGAACGGAGACGTCGAGTAACCAAAACAAATGCGTTAAACAAATTCGTACACGTTATTTATCAATTTAACTCTAGAATTAAAGGATATACAACGAGAAACAACGTTTGACAACCTTTAAACAGTTTTAATAACTATCTCAAAATTGTCGCTCTGATGCAGACAACTGATGAGTTATCTACTTAAATTTGTTGAACAAAACGACTTACGTATTTTAAGCATGCTAACCTTTAGCCCGGTAAGCAAATTAAAAAAAAAACGCAATATGTATGCTACACGAGAACGGAGACGTCGAGTAACCAAATCAAATGCGTTAAACAAATTCGTACACGTTATTTATCAATTTAACTCTAGAATTAAAGGATATACAACGAGAAACAACGTTTGACAACCTTTAAACAGTTTTAATAACTATCTCAAAAATTATCGCTCTGATGCAAACAACTGATGAGTTATCTACTTAAATTTGATGAACAAAACGACTTACGTATTTTAAACATGCTAACCTTTAGCCCGGTAAGCAAATTAAAAAAAAAACGCAATATGTAGGCTACACAAGAACGGAGACGTCGAGTAACCAAAACAAATGCGTTAAACAAATTCGTACACGTTATTTATCAATTTAACTCTAGAATTAAAGGATATACAACGAGAAACAACGTTTGACAACCTTTAAACAGTTTTAATAACTATCTCAAAAATTATCGCTCTGATGCAAACAACTGATGAGTTATCTACTTAAATATGATGAACAAAACGACTTACGTATTTTAAACATACTAACCTTTAGCCCGGTAAGCAAATTAAAAAAAAAAACGCAATATGTAGGCTACACGAGAACGGAGACGTCGAGTAACCAAAACAAATGCGTTAAACAAATTCGTACACGTTATTTATCAATTTAACTCTAGAATTAAAGGATATACAACGAGAAACAACGTTTGACAACCTTTAAACAGTTTTAATAACTATCTCAAAAATTATCGCTCTGATGCAAACAACTGATGAGTTATCTACTTAAATATGATGAACAAAACGACTTACGTATTTTAAACATGGTAACCTTTAGCCCGGTAAGCAAATTAAAAAAAAACGCAATATGTGGGCTACACGAGAACGGAGACGTCGAGTATCCAAAACAAATGCGTTAAACAAATTCGTACACGTTATTTATCAATTTAACTCTAGAATTAAAGGATATACAACGAGAAACAACGTTTGACAACCTTTAAACAGTTTTAATAACTTTCTCAAAAATTGTCGCTCTGATGCAAACAACTGATGAGTTATCTACTTAAATTTGTTGAACAAAACGACTTACGTATTTTAAGCATGCTAACCTTTAGCCCGGTAAGCAAATTAAAAAAAAAAACGCAATATGTAGGCTACACGAGAACGGAGACGTCGAGTAACCAAAACAAATGCGTTAAACATATTCGTACACGTTATTTATCAATTTAACTCTAGGATTAAAGGATATACAACGAGAAACAACGTTTGACAACCTTTAAACAGTTTTAAATCTCAAAAATTGTCGCTCTGATGCAAACAACTGATGAGTTATCTACTTAAATTTGATGAACAAAACGACTTACGTATTTTAAACATGCTAACCTTTAGCCCGGTAAGCAAATAAAAAAAAAAAAACGCAATATGTAGGCTACACGAGAACGGAGACGTCGAGTAACCAAAACAAATGCGTTAAACATATTCGTACACGTTATTTATCAATTTAACTCTAGGATTAAAGGATATACAACGAGAAACAACGTTTGACAACCTTTAAACAGTTTTAATAACTATCTCAAAAATTGTCGCTCTGATGCAAACAACTGATGAGTTATCTACTTAAATTTGATGAACAAAACGATTTACGTATTTTAAACATGCTAACCTTTAGCCCGGTAAGCAAATTAAAAAAAAAAACGCAATATGTAGGCTACACGAGAACGGAGACGTCGAGTAACCAAAACAAATGCGTTAAACAAATTCGTACACGTTATTTATCAATTTAACTCTAGAATTAAAGGATATACAACGAGAAACAACGTTTGACAACCTTTAAACAGTTTTAATAACTATCTCAAAAATTATCGCTCTGATGCAAACAACTGATGAGTTATCTACTTAAATATGATGAACAAAACGACTTACGTATTTTAAACATGCTAACCTTTAGCCCGGTAAGCAAATTAAAAAAAAAAACGCAATATGTGGGCTACACGAGAACGGAGACGTCGAGTAACCAAAACAAATGCGTTAAACAAATTCGTACACGTTATTTATCAATTTAACTCTAGAATTAAAGGATATACAACGAGAAACAACGTTTGACAACCTTTAAACAGTTTTAATAACTATCTCAAAAATTGTCGCTCTGATGCAAACAACTGATGAGTTATCTACTTAAATTTGTTGAACAAAACGACTTACGTATTTTAAGCATGCTAACCTTTAGCCCGGTAAGCAAATTAAAAAAAAAACGCAATATGTAGGCTACACGAGAACGGAGACGTCGAGTAACCAAAACAAATGCGTTAAACAAATTCGTACACGTTATTTATCAATTTAACTCTAGAATTAAAGGATATACAACGAGAAACAACGTTTGACAACCTTTAAACAGTTTTAATAACTATCTCAAAAATTATCGCTCTGATGCAAACAACTGATGAGTTATCTACTTAAATTTGATGAACAAAACGACTTACGTATTTTAAACATGCTAACCTTTAGCCCGGTAAGCAAATTAAAAAAAAAACGCAATATGTAGGCTACACAAGAACGGAGACGTCGAGTAACCAAAAAAAATGCGTTAAACAAATTCGTACACGTTATTTATCAATTTAACTCTAGAATTAAAGGATATACAACGAGAAACAACGTTTGACAACCTTTAAACAGTTTTAATAACTATCTCAAAAATTATCGCTCTGATGCAAACAACTGATGAGTTATCTACTTAAATATGATGAACAAAACGACTTACGTATTTTAAACATGCTAACCTTTAGCCCGGTAAGCAAATTAAAAAAAAAACGCAATATGTAGGCTACACGAGAACGGAGACGTCGAGTAACCAAAACAAATGCGTTAAACAAATTCGTACACGTTATTTATCAATTTAACTCTAGAATTAAAGGATATACAACGAGAAACAACGTTTGACAACCTTTAAACAGTTTTAATAACTATCTCAAAAATTGTCGCTCTGATGCAAACAACTGATGAGTTATCTACTTAAATTTGATGAACAAAGCGACTTACGTATTTTAAACATGCTAACCTTTAGCCCGGTAAGCAAATTAAAAAAAAAAAAACGCAATATGTAGGCTACAAGAGAACGGAGACGTCGAGTAACCAAAACAAATGCGTTAAACAAATTCGTACACGTTATTTATCAATTTAACTCTAGAATTAAAGGATATACAACGAGAAACAACGTTTGACAGCCTTTAAACAGTTTTAATAACTATCTCAAAAATTATCGCTCTGATGCAAACAACTGATGAGTTATCTACTTAAATTTGATGAACAAAACGACTTACGTATTTTAAACATGCTAACCTTTAGCCCGGTAAGCAAATAAAAAAAAAAAACGCAATATGTAGGCTACACGAGAACGGAGACGTCGAGTAACCAAAACAAATGCGTTAAACAAATTCGTACACGTTATTTATCAATTTAACTCTAGAATTAAAGGATATACAACGAGAAACAACGTTTGACAACCTTTAAACAGTTTTAATAACTATCTCAAAAATTGTCGCTCTGATGCAAACAACTGATGAGTTATCTACTTAAATTTGATGAACAAAACGACTTACGTATTTTAAACATGCTAACCTTTAGCCCGGTAAGCAAATAAAAAAAAAAAAAACGCAATATGTAGGCTACACGAGAACGGAGACGTCGAGTAACCAAAACAAATGCGTTAAACAAATTCGTACTCGTTATTTATCAATTTAACTCTAGGAGTAAAGGATATACAACGAGAAACAACGTTTGACAACCTTTAAACAGTTTTAATAACTATCTCAAAAATTGTCGCTCTGATGCAAACAACTGATGAGTTATCTACTTAAATTTGATGAACAAAACGATTTACGTATTTTAAACATGCTAACCTTTAGCCCGGTAAGCAAATTAAAAAAAAAAACGCAATAAGTAGGCTACACGAGAACGGAGACGTCGAGTAACCAAAACAAATGCGTTAAACAAATTCGTACACGTTATTTATCAATTTAACTCTAGAATTAAAGGATATACAACGAGAAACAACGTTTGACAACCTTTAAACAGTTTTAGTAACTATCTCAAAAATTATCGCTCTGATGCAAACAACTGATGAGTTATCTACTTAAATATGATGAACAAAACGACTTACGTATTTTAAACATGCTAACCTTTAGCCCGGTAAGCAAATTAAAAAAAAAACGCAATATGTGGGCTACACGAGAACGGAGACGTCGAGTAACCAAAACAAATGCGTTAAACAAATTCGTACACGTTATTTATCAATTTAACTCTAGAATTAAAGGATATACAACGAGAAACAACGTTTGACAACCTTTAAACAGTTTTAATAACTATCTCAAAAATTGTCGCTCTGATGCAAACAACTGATGAGTTATCTACTTAAATTTGTTGAACAAAACGACTTACGTATTTTAAGCATGCTAACCTTTAGCCCGGTAAGCAAATTAAAAAAAAAACGCAATATGTAGGCTACACGAGAACGGAGACGTCGAGTAACCAAAACAAATGCGTTAAACAAATTCGTACACGTTATTTATCAATTTAACTCTAGAATTATAGGATATACAACGAGAAACAACGTTTGACAACCTTTAAACAGTTTTAATAACTATCTCAAAAATTATCGCTCTGATGCAAACAACTGATGAGTTATCTACTTAAATTTGATGAACAAAACGACTTACGTATTTTAAACATGCTAACCTTTAGCCCGGTAAGCAAATTAAAAAAAAAACGCAATATGTAGGCTACACAAGAACGGAGACGTCGAGTAACCAAAAAAAATGCGCTAAACAAATTCGTACACGTTATTTATCAATTTAACTCTAGAATTAAAGGATATACAACGAGAAACAACGTTTGACAACCTTTAAACAGTTTTAATAACTATCTCAAAAATTATCGCTCTGATGCAAACAACTGATGAGTTATCTACTTAAATATGATGAACAAAACGACTTACGTATTTTAAACATGCTAACCTTTAGCCCGGTAAGCAAATTAAAAAAAAAAAACGCAATATGTAGGCTACACGAGAACGGAGACGTCGAGTAACCAAAACAAATGCGTTAAACAAATTCGTACACGTTATTTATCAATTTAACTCTAGAATTAAAGGATATACAACGAGAAACAACGTTTGACAACCTTTAAACAGTTTTAATAACTATCTCAAAAATTGTCGCTCTGATGCAAACAACTGATGAGTTATCTACTTAAATTTGATGAACAAAGCGACTTACGTATTTTAAACATGCTAACCTTTAGCCCGGTAAGCAAATTAAAAAAAAACGCAATATGTAGGCTACACGAGAACGGAGACGTCGAGTAACCAAAACAAATGCGTTAAACAAATTCGTACACGTTATTTATCAATTTAACTCTAGAATTAAAGGATATACAACGAGAAACAACGTTTGACAACCTTTAAACAGTTTTAATAACTATCTCAAAAATTATCGCTCTGATGCAAACAACTGATGAGTTATCTACTTAAATTTGATGAACGAAACGACTTACGTATTTTAAACATGCTAACCTTTAGCCCGGTAAGCAAATTAAAAAAAAAACGCAATATGTAGGCTACACGAGAACGGAGACGTCGAGTAACCAAAACAAATGCGTTAAACAAATTCGTACACGTTATTTATCAATTTAACTCTAGAATTAAAGGATATACAACGAGAAACAACGTTTGACAACCTTTAAACAGTTTTAGTAACTATCTCAAAAATTGTCGCTCTGATGCAAACAACTGATGAGTTATCTACTTAAATTTGATGAACAAAACGACTTACGTATTTTAAACATGCTAACCTTTAGCCCGGTAAGCAAATTAAAAAAAAAAAACGCAATATGTAGGCTACACGAGAACGGAGACGTCGAGTAACCAAAACAAATGCGTTAAACAAATTCGTACACGTTATTTATCAATTTAACTCTAGAATTAAAGGATATACAACGAGAAACAACGTTTGACAACCTTTAAACAGTTTTAATAACTATCTCAAAAATTATCGCTCTGATGCAAACAACTGATGAGTTATCTACTTAAATATGATGAACAAAACGACTTACGTATTTTAAACATGCTAACCTTTAGCCCGGTAAGCAAATTAAGAAAAAAACGCAATATGTGGGCTACACGAGAACGGAGACGTCGAGTAACCAAAACAAATGCGTTAAACAAATTCGTACACGTTATTTATCAATTTAACTCTAGAATTAAAGGATGTACAACGAGAAACAACGTTTGACAACCTTTAAACAGTTTTAATAACTATCTCAAAAATTGTCGCTCTCATGCAAACAACTGGTGAGTTATCTACTTAAATTTGTTGAACAAAACGACTTACGTATTTTAAGCATGCTAACCTTTAGCCCGGTAAGCAAATTAAAAAAAAAAACGCAATATGTAGGCTACACGAGAACGGAGACGTCGAGTAACCAAAACAAATGCGTTAAACAAATTCGTACACGTTATTTATAAATTTAACTCTAGAATTAAAGGATATACAACGAGAAACAACGTTTGACAACCTTTAAACAGTTTTAATAACTATCTCAAAAATTGTCGCTCTGATGCAAACAACTGATGAGTTATCTACTTAAATTTGATGAACAAAACGACTTACGTATTTTAAACATGCTAACCTTTAGCCCGGTAAGCAAATTAAAAAAAAAACGCAATATGTAGGCTACGCGAGAACGGAGACGTCGAGTAACCAAAACAAATGCGTTAAACAAATTCGTACACGTTATTTATCAATTTAACTCTAGGATTAAAGGATATACAACGAGAAACAACGTTTGACAACCTTTAAACAGTTTTAATAACTATCTCAAAAATTGTCGCTCTGATGCAAACAACTGATTAGTTATCTACTTAAATTTGATGAACAAAACGACTTACGTATTTTAAACATGCTAACCTTTAGCCCGGTAAGCAAATTAAAAAAAAAACGCAATATGTAGGCTACACGAGAACGGAGACGTCGAGTAACCAAAACAAATGCGTTAAACAAATTCGTACACGTTATTTATCAATTTAACTCTAGAATTAAAGGATATACAACGAGAAACAACGTTTGACAACCTTTAAACAGTTTTAATAACTATCGCAAAAATTATCGCTCTGATGCAAACAACTGATGAGTTATCTACTTAAATATGATGAACAAAACGACTTACGTATTTTAAACATGCTAACCTTTAGCCCGGTAAGCAAATTAAAAAAAAAACGCAATATGTGGGCTACACGCGAACGGAGACGTCGAGTAACCAAAACAAATGCGTTAAACAAATTCGTACACGTTATTTATCAATTTAACTCTAGAATTAAAGGATATACAACGAGAAACAACGTTTGACAACCTTTAAACAGTTTTAATAACTATCTCAAAAATTGTCGCTCTGATGCAAACAACTGATGAGTTATCTACTTAAATTTGTTGAACAAAACGACTTACGTATTTTAAGCATGCTAACCTTTAGCCCGGTAAGCAAATTAAAAAAAAAAAAACGCAATATGTAGGCTACACGAGAACGGAGACGTCGAGTAACCAAAACAAATGCGTTAAACAAATTCGTACACGTTATTTATCAATTTAGCTCTAGAATTAAAGGATATACAACGAGAAACAACGTTTGACAACCTTTAAACAGTTTTAATAACTATCTCAAAAATTGTCGCTCTGATGCAAACAACTGATGAGTTATCTACTTAAATTTGATGAACAAAACGACTTACGTATTTTAAACATGCTAACCTTTAGCCCGGTAAGCAAATTAAAAAAAAAACGCAATATGTAGGCTACACGAGAACGGAGACGTCGAGTAACCAAAACAAATGCGTTAAACAAATTCGTACACGTTATTTATCAATTTAACTCTAGGATTAAAGGATATACAACGAGAAACAACGTTTGACAACCTTTAAACAGTTTTAATAACTATCTCAAAAATTGTCGCTCTGATGCAAACAACTGATGAGTTATCTACTTAAATTTGATGAACAAAACGACTTACATATTTTAAACATGCTAACCTTTAGCCCGGTAAGCAAATTAAAAAAAAAACGCAATATGTAGGCTACACGAGAACGGAGACGTCGAGTAACCAAAACAAATGCGTTAAACAAATTCGTACACGTTATTTATCAATTTAACTCTAGAATTAAAGGATATACAATGAGAAACAACGTTTGACAACCTTTAAACAGTTTTAATAACTATCTCAAAAATTATCGCTCTGATGCAAACAACTGATGAGTTATCTACTTAAATTTGATGAACAAAACGACTTACGTATTTTAAACATGCTAACCTTTAGCCCGGTAAGCAAATTAAAAAAAAAACGCAATATGTAGGCTACACGAGAACGGAGACGTCGAGTAACCAAAACAAATGCGTTAAACAAATTCGTACACGTTATTTATCAATTTAACTCTAGAATTAAAGGATATACAACGAGAAACAATGTTTGACAACCTTTAAACAGTTTTAATAACTATCTCAAAAATTATCGCTCTGATGCAAACAACTGATGAGTTATCTACTTAAATTTGATGAACAAAACGACATACGTATTTTAAACATGCTAACCTTTAGCCCGGTAAGCAAATTAAAAAAAAAAACGCAATATGTAGGCTACACGAGAACGGAGACGTCGAGTAACCAAAACAAATGCGTTAAACAAATTCGTACACGTTATTTATCAATTTAACTCTAGAATTAAAGGATATACAACGAGAAACAACGTTTGACAACCTTTAAACAGTTTTAATAACTATCTCAAAAATTGTCGCTCTGATGCAAACAACTGGTGAGATATCTACTTAAATTTGTTGAACAAAACGACTTACGTATTTTAAGCATGCTAACCTTTAGCCCGGTAAGCAAATTAAAAAAAAAAACGCAATATGTAGGCTACACGAGAACGGAGACGTCGAGTAACCAAAACAAATGCGTTAAACAAATTCGTACACGTTATTTATCAATTTAACTCTAGAATTAAAGGATATACAACGAGAAACAACGTTTGACAACCTTTAAACAGTGTTAATAACTATCTCAAAAATTATCGCTCTGATGCAAACAACTGATGAGTTATCTACTTAAATATGATGAACAAAACGACTTACGTATTTTAAACATGCTAACCTTTAGCCCGGTAAGCAAATTAAGAAAAAAACGCAATATGTGGGCTACACGAGAACGGAGACGTCGAGTAACCAAAACAAATGCGTTAAACAAATTCGTACACGTTATTTATCAATTTAACTCTAGAATTAAAGGATATACAAGGAGAAACAACGTTTGACAACCTTTAAACAGTTTTAATAACTATCTCAAAAATTGTCGCTCTGATGCAAACAACTGGTGAGTTATCTACTTAAATTTGTTGAACAAAACGACTTACGTATTTTAAGCATGCTAACCTTTAGCCCGGTAGGCAAATTAAAAAAAAAAAACGCAATATGTAGGCTACACGAGAACGGAGACGTCGAGTAACCAAAACAAATGCGTTAAACAAATTCGTACACGTTATTTATCAATTTAACTATAGAATTAAAGGATATACAACGAGAAACAACGTTTGACAACCTTTAAACAGTTTTAATAACTATCTCAAAAATTGTCGCTCTGATGCAAACAACTGATGAGTTATCTACTTAAATTTGATGAACAAAACGACTTACGTATTTTAAACATGCTAACCTTTAGCCCGGTAAGCAAATTTAAAAAAAAACGCAATATGTAGGCTACACGAGAACGGAGACGTCGAGTAACCAAAACAAATGCGTTAAACAAATTCGTACACGTTATTTATCAATTTAACTCTAGGATTAAAGGATATACAACGAGAAACAACGTTTGACAACCTTTAAACAGTTTTAATAACTATCTCAAAAATTGTCGCTCTGATGCAAACAACTGATGAGTTATCTACTTAAATTTGATGAACAAAACGACTTACGTATTTTAAACATGCTAACCTTTAGCCCGGTAAGCAAATTAAAAAAAAAACGCAATATGTAGGCTACACGAGAACGGAGACGTCGAGTAACCAAAACAAATGCGTTAAACAAATTCGTACACGTTATTTATCAATTTAACTCTAGAATTAAAGGATATACAACGAGAAACAACGTTTGACAACCTTTAAACAGTTTTAATAACTATCTCAAAAATTATCGCTCTGATGCAAACAACTGATGAGTTATCTACTTAAATTTGATGAACAAAACGACTTACGTATTTTAAACATGCTAACCTTTAGCCCGGTAAGCAAATTAAAAAAAAAACGCAATATGTAGGCTACACGAGAACGGAGACGTCGAGTAACCAAAACAAATGCGTTAAACAAATTCGTACACGTTATTTATCAATTTAACTCTAGAATTAAAGGATATACAACGAGAAACAACGTTTGACAACCTTTAAACAGTTTTAATAACTATCTCAAAAATTATCGCTCTGATGCAAACAACTGATGAGTTATCTACTTAAATTTGATGAACAAAACGACTTACGTATTTTAAACATGCTAACCTTTAGCCCGGTAAGCAAATTAAAAAAAAAAACGCAATATGTAGGCTACACGAGAACGGATACGTCGAGTAACCAAAACAAATGCGTTAAACAAATTCGTACACGTTATTTATCAATTTAACTCTAGAATTAAAGGATATACAACGAGAAACAACGTTTGACAACCTTTAAACAGTTTTAATAACTATCTCAAAAATTGTCGCTCTGATGCAAACAACTGATGAGTTATCTACTTAAATTTGATGAACAAAGCGACTTACGTATTTTAAACATGCTAACCTTTAGCCCGGTAAGCAAATTAAAAAAAAACGCAATATGTAGGCTACACGAGAACGGAGACGGCGAGTAACCAAAACAAATGCGTTAAACAAATTCGTACACGTTATTTATCAATTTAACTCTAGAATTAAAGGATATGCAACGAGAAGCAACGTTTGACAACCTTTAAACAGTTTTAATAACTATCTCAAAAATTATCGCTCTTATGCAAACAACTGATGAGTTATCTACTTAAATTTGATGAACAAAACGACTTACGTATTTTAAACATGCTAACCTTTAGCCCGGTAAGCAAATTAAAAAAAAAAAATGCAATATGTAGGCTACACGAGAACGGAGACGTCGAGTAACCAAAACAAATGCGTTAAACAAATTCGTACACGTTATTTATCAATTTAACTCTAGAATTAAAGGATATACAACGAGAAACAACGTTTGACAACCTTTAAACAGTTTTAATAACTATCTCAAAAATTGTCGCTCTGAAACAAACAACTGATGAGTTATCTACTTAAATTTGATGAACAAAACGACTTACGTATTTTAAACATGCTAACCTTTAGCCCGGTAAGCAAATTAAAAAAAAAACGCAATATGTAGGCTACACGAGAACGGAGACGTCGAGTAACCAAAACAAATGCGTTAAACAAATTCGTACACGTCATTTATCAATTTAACTCTAGAATTAAAGGATATACAACGAGAAACAACGTTTGACAACCTTTAAACAGTTTTAATAACTATCTCAAAAATTATCGCTCTGATGCAAACAACTGATGAGTTATCTACTTAAATATGATGAACAAAACGACTTACGTATTTTAAACATGCTAACCTTTAGCCCGGTAAGCAAATTAAGAAAAAAAACGCAATATGTGGGCTACACGAGAACGGAGACGTCGAGTAACCAAAACAAATGCGTTAAACAAATTCGTACACGTTATTTATCAATTTAACTCTAGAATTAAAGGATATACAACGAGAAACAACGTTTGACAACCTTTAAACAGTTTTAATAACTATCTCAAAAATTGTCGCTCTGATGCAAACAACTGGTGAGTTATCTACTTAAATTTGTTGAACAAAACGACTTACGTATTTTAAGCATGCTAACCTTTAGCCCGGTAAGCAAATTAAAAAAAAAACGCAATATGTAGGCTACACGAGAACGGAGACGTCGAGTAACCAAAACAAATGCGTTAAACAAATTCGTACACGTTATTTATCAATTTAACTCTAGAATTAAAGGATATACAACGAGAAACAACGTTTGACAACCTTTAAACAGTTTTAATAACTATCTCAAAAATTGTCTCTCTGATGCAAACAACTGATGAGTTATCTACTTAAATTTGATGAACAAAACGACTTACGTATTTTAAACATGCTAACCTTTAGCCCGGTAAGCAAATTAAAAAAAAAACGCAATATGTAGGCTACACGAGAACGGAGACGTCGAGTAACCAAAACAAATGCGTTAAACAAATTCGTACACGTTATTTATCAATTTAACTCTAGGATTAAAGGATATACAACGAGAAACAACGTTTGACAACCTTTAAACAGTTTTAATAACTATCTCTAAAATTGTCGCTCTGATGCAAACAACTGATGAGTTATCTACTTAAATTTGATGAACAAAACGACTTACGTATTTTAAACATGCTAACCTTTAGCCCGGTAAGCAAATTAAAAAAAAAAACCCAATATGTAGGCTACACGAGAACGGAGACGTCGAGTAACCAAAACAAATGCGTTAAACAAATTCGTACACGTTATTTATCAATTTAACTCTAGAATTAAAAGATATACAACGAGAAACAACGTTTGACAACCTTTAAACAGTTTTAATAACTATCTCAAAAATTATCGCTCTGATGCAAACAACTGATGAGTTATCTACTTAAATATGATGAACAAAACGACTTACGTATTTTAAACATGCTAACCTTTAGCCCGGTAAGCAAATTAAAAAAAAAAACGCAATATGTGGGCTACACGAGAACGGAGACGTCGAGTAACCAAAACAAATGCGTTAAACAAATTCGTACACGTTATTTATCAATTTAACTCTAGAATTAAAGGATATACAACGAGAAACAACCTTTGACAACCTTTAAACAGTTTTAATAACTATCTCAAAAATTATCGCTCTGATGCAAACAACTGATGAGTTATCTACTTAAATTTGATGAACAAAACGACTTACGTATTTCAAACATGCTAACCTTTAGCCCGGTAAGCAAATTAAAAAAAAAACGCAATATGTAGGCTACACGAGAACGGAGACGTCGAGTAACCAAAACAAATGCGTTAAACAAATTCGTACACGTTATTTATCAATTTAACTCTAGAATTAAAAGATATACAACGAGAAACAACGTTTGACAACCTTTAAACAGTTTTAATAACTATCTCAAAAATTGTCGCTCTGATGCAAACAACTGATGAGTTATCTACTTAAATTTGATGAACAAAACGACTTACGTATTTTAAACATGCTAACCTTTAGCCCGGTAAGCAAGTTAAAAAAAACGCAATATGTAGGCTACACGAGAACGGAGACGTCGAGTAACCAAAACAAATGCGTTAAACAAA
This sequence comes from Eurosta solidaginis, assembly GCF_040869045.1. Taxonomy (NCBI): domain Eukaryota; kingdom Metazoa; phylum Arthropoda; class Insecta; order Diptera; family Tephritidae; genus Eurosta; species Eurosta solidaginis. The sequence continues at coordinate 264,758 of NW_027136953.1, forward strand.
TTCGTACACGTTATTTATCAATTTAACTCTAGAATTAAAGGATATACAACGAGAAACAACGTTTGACAACCTTTAAACAGTTTTAATAACTATCTCAAAAATTATCGCTCTGATGCAAACAACTGATGAGTTATCTACTTAAATTTGATGAACAAAACGACTTACGTATTTTAAACATGCTAACCTTTAGCCCGGTAAGCAAATTAAAAAAAAAACGCAATATGTAGGCTACACGAGAACGGAGACGTCGAGTAACCAAAACAAATGCGTTAAACAAATTCGTACACGTTATTTATCAATTTAACTCTAGAATTAAAGGATATACAACGAGAAACAACGTTTGACAACCTTTAAACAATTTTAATAACTATCTCAAAAATTATCGCTCTGATGCAAACAACTGATGAGTTATCTACTTAAATTTGATGAACAAAACGACTTACGTATTTTAAACATGCTAACCTTTAGCCCGGTAAGCAAATTAAAAAAAAAAACGCAATATGTAGGCTACACGAGAACGGAGACGTCGAGTAACCAAAACAAATGCGTTAAACAAATTCGTACACGTTATTTATCAATTTAACTCTAGAATTAAAGGATATACAACGAGAAACAACGTTTGACAACCTTTAAACAGTTTTAATAACTATCTCAAAAATTATCGCTCTGATGCAAACAACTGATGAGTTATCTACTTAAATTTGATGAACAAAACGACTTACGTATTTTAAACATGCTAACCTTTAGCCCGGTAAGCAAATTAAAAAAAAAACGCAATATGTAGGCTACACGAGAACGGAGACGTCGAGTAACCAAAACAAATGCGTTAAACAAATCCGTACACGTTATTTATCAATTTAACTCTAGAATTAAAGGATATACAACGAGAAACAACGTTTGAAAACCTTTAAACACTTTTAATAACTATCTCAAAAATTATCGCTCTGATGCAAACAACTGATGAGTTATCTACTTAAATATGATGAACAAAACGACTTACGTATTTTAAACATGCTAACCTTTAGCCCGGTAAGCAAATTAAAAAAAAAAACGCAATATGTAGGCTACACGAGAACGGAGACGTCGAGTTACCAAAACAAATGCGTTAAACAAATTCGTACACGTTATTTATCAATTTAACTCTAGAATTAAAGGATATACAACGAGAAACAACGTTTGACAACCTTTAAACAGTTTTAATAACTATCTCAAAAATTATCGCTCTGATGCAAACAACTGATGAGTTATCTACTTAAATTTGATGAACAAAACGACTTACGTATTTTAAACATGCTAACCTTTAGCCCGGTAAGCAAATTAAAAAAAAAACGCAATATGTAGGCTACACGAGAACGGAGACGTCGAGTAACCAAAACAAATGCGTTAAACAAATTCGTACACGTTATTTATCAATTTAACTCTAGAATTAAAGGATATACAACGAGAAACAACGTTTGACAACCTTTAAACAGTTTTAATAACTATCTCAAAAATTATCGCTCTGATGCAAACAACTGATGAGTTATCTACTTAAATTTGATGAACAAAACGACTTACGTATTTTAAACATGCTAACCTTTAGCCCGGTAAGCAAATTAAAAAAAAAAACGCAATATGTAGGCTACACGAGAACGGAGACGTCGAGTAACCAAAACAAATGCGTTAAACAAATTCGTACACGTTATTTATCAATTTAACTCTAGAAGTAAAGGATATACAACGAGAAACAACGTTTGACAACCTTTAAACAGTTTTAATAACTATCTCAAAAATTATCGCTCTGATGCAAACAACTGATGAGTTATCTACTTAAATTTGATGAACAAAACGACTTACGTATTTTAAACATGCTAACTTTTAGCCCGGTAAGCAAATTAAAAAAAAAACGCAATATGTAGGCTACACGAGAACGGAGACGTCGAGTAACCAAAACAAATGCGTTAAACAAATTCGCACACGTTATTTATCAATTTAACTCTAGAATTAAAGGATATACAACGAGAAACAACGTTTGACAACCTTTAAACAGTTTTAATAACTATCTCAAAAATTGTCGCTCTGATGCAAACAACTGATGAGTTATCTACTTAAATTTGATGAACAAAGCGACTTACGTATTTTAAACATGCTAACCTTTAGCCCGGTAAGCAAATTAAAAAAAAAAGCAATATGTAGGCTACACGAGAACGGAGACGGCGAGTAACCAAAACAAATGCGTTAAACAAATTCGTACACGTTATTTATCAATTTTACTCTCAATTTAACTCTAGAATTAAAGGATATGCAACGAGAAGCAACGTTTGACAACCTTTAAACAGTTTTAATAACTATCTCAAAAATTATCGCTCTTATGCAAACAACTGATGAGTTATCTACTTAAATTTGATGAACAAAACGACTTACGTATTTTAAACATGCTAACCTTTAGCCCGGTAAGCAAATTAAAAAAAAAAAAACGCAATATGTAGGCTACACGAGAACGGAGACGTCGAGTAACCAAAACAAATGCGTTAAACAAATTCGTACACGTTATTTATCAATTTAACTCTAGAATTAAAGGATATACAACGAGAAACAACGTTTGACAACCTTTAAACAGTTTTAATAACTATCTCAAAAATTGTCGCTCTGAAACAAACAACTGATGAGTTATCTACTTAAATTTGATGAACAAAACGACTTACGTATTTTAAACATGCTAACCTTTAGCCCGGTAAGCAAATTAAAAAAAAAACGCAATATGTAGGCTACACGAGAACGGAGACGTCGAGTAACCAAAACAAATGCGTTAAACAAATTCGTACACGTCATTTATCAATTTAACTCTAGAATTAAAGGATATACAACGAGAAACAACGTTTGACAACCTTTAAACAGTTTTAATAACTATCTCAAAAATTATCGCTCTGATGCAAACAACTGATGAGTTATCTACTTAAATATGATGAACAAAACGACTTACGTATTTTAAACATGCTAACCTTTAGCCCGGTAAGCAAATTAAGAAAAAAACGCAATATGTGGGCTACACGAGAACGGAGACGTCGAGTAACCAAAACAAATGCGTTAAACAAATTCGTACACGTTATTTATCAATTTAACTCTAGAATTAAAGGATATACAACGAGAAACAACGTTTGACAACCTTTAAACAGTTTTAATAACTATCTCAAAAATTGTCGCTCTGATGCAAACAACTGGTGAGTTATCTACTTAAATTTGTTGAACAAAACGACTTACGTATTTTAAGCATGCTAACCTTTAGCCCGGTAAGCAAATTAAAAAAAAAAACGCAATATGTAGGCTACACGAGAACGGAGACGTCGAGTAACCAAAACAAATGCGTTAAACAAATTCGTATACGTTATTTATCAATTTAACTCTAGAATTAAAGGATATACAACGAGAAACAACGTTTGACAACCTTTAAACAGTTTTAATAACTATCTCAAAAATTGTCTCTCTGATGCAAACAACTGATGAGTTATCTACTTAAATTTGATGAACAAAACGACTTACGTATTTTAAACATGCTAACCTTTAGCCCGGTAAGCAAATTAAAAAAAAAACGCAATATGTAGGCTACACGAGAACGGAGACGTCGAGTAACCAAAACAAATGCGTTAAACAAATTCGTACACGTTATTTATCAATTTAACTCTAGGATTAAAGGATATACAACGAGAAACAACGTTTGACAACCTTTAAACAGTTTTAATAACTATCTCTAAAATTGTCGCTCTGATGCAAACAACTGATGAGTTATCTACTTAAATTTGTTGAACAAAACGACTTACGTATTTTAAACATGCTAACCTTTAGCCCGGTAAGCAAATTAAAAAAAAAAACCCAATATGTAGGCTACACGAGAACGGAGACGTCGAGTAACCAAAACAAATGCGTTAAACAAATTCGTACACGTTATTTATCAATTTAACTCTAGAATTAAAAGATATACAACGAGAAACAACGTTTGACAACCTTTAAACAGTTTTAATAACTATCTCAAAAATTATCGCTCTGATGCAAACAACTGATGAGTTATCTACTTAAATATGATGAACAAAACGACTTACGTATTTTAAACATGCTAACCTTTAGCCCGGTAAGCAAATTAAAAAAAAAAACGCAATATGTGGGCTACACGAGAACGGAGACGTCGAGTAACCAAAACAAATGCGTTAAACAAATTCGTACACGTTATTTATCAATTTAACTCTAGAATTAAAGGATATACAACGAGAAACAACCTTTGACAACCTTTAAACAGTTTTAATAACTATCTCAAAAATTATCGCTCTGATGCAAACAACTGATGAGTTATCTACTTAAATTTGATGAACAAAACGACTTACGTATTTTAAACATGCTAACCTTTAGCCCGGTAAGCAAATTAAAAAAAAACGCAATATGTAGGCTACACGAGAACAGAGACGTCGAGTAACCAAAACAAATGCGTTAAACAAATTCGTACACGTTATTTATCAATTTAACTCTAGAATTAAAAGATATACAACGAGAAACAACGTTTGACAACCTTTAAACAGTTTTAATAACTATCTCAAAAATTGTCGCTCTGATGCAAACAACTGATGAGTTATCTACTTAAATTTGATGAACAAAACGACTTACGTATTTTAAACATGCTAACCTTTAGCCCGGTAAGCAAATTAAAAAAAAACGCAATATGTAGGCTACACGAGAACGGAGACGTCGAGTAACCAAAACAAATGCGTTAAACAAATTCGTACACGTTATTTATCAATTTAACTCTAGAATTAAAGGATATACAACGAGAAACAACGTTTGACAACCTTTAAAACAGTTTTAATAACTATCTCAAAAATTATCGCTCTGATGCAAACAACTGATGAGTTATCTACTTAAATTTGATGAACAAAACGACTTACGTATTTTAAACATGCTAAACCTTTAGCCCGGTAAGCAAATTAAAAAAAAACGCAATATGTAGGCTACGAGAACGGAGACGTCGAGTAACCAAAACAAATGCGTTAAACAAATTCGTACACGTTATTTATCAATTTAACTCTAGAATTAAAGGATATACAACGAGAAACAACGTTTGACAACCTTTAAACAATTTTAATAACTATCTCAAAAATTATCGCTCTGATGCAAACAACTGATGAGTTATCTACTTAAATTTGATGAACAAAACGACTTACGTATTTTAAACATGCTAACCTTTAGCCCGGTAAGCAAATTAAAAAAAAAACGCAATATGTAGGCTACACGAGAACGGAGACGTCGAGTAACCAAAACAAATGCGTTAAACAAATTCGTACACGTTATTTATCAATTTAACTCTAGAATTAAAGGATATACAACGAGAAACAACGTTTGACAACCTTTAAACAGTTTTAATAACTATCTCAAAAATTATCGCTCTGATGCAAACAACTGATGAGTTATCTACTTAAATTTGATGAACAAAACGACTTACGTATTTTAAACATGCTAACCTTTAGCCCGGTAAGCAAATTAAAAAAAAACGCAATATGTAGGCTACACGAGAACGGAGACGTCGAGTAACCAAAACAAATGCGTTAAACAAATCCGTACACGTTATTTATCAATTTAACTCTAGAATTAAAGGATATACAACGAGAAACAACGTTTGAAAACCTTTAAACACTTTTAATAACTATCTCAAAAATTATCGCTCTGATGCAAACAACTGATGAGTTATCTACTTAAATATGATGAACAAAACGACTTACGTATTTTAAACATGCTAACCTTTAGCCCGGTAAGCAAATTAAAAAAAAAAACGCAATATGTAGGCTACACGAGAACGGAGACGTCGAGTTACCAAAACAAATGCGTTAAACAAATTCGTACACGTTATTTATCAATTTAACTCTAGAATTAAAGGATATACAACGAGAAACAACGTTTGACAACCTTTAAACAGTTTTAATAACTATCTCAAAAATTATCGCTCTGATGCAAACAACTGATGAGTTATCTACTTAAATTTGATGAACAAAACGACTTACGTATTTTAAACATGCTAACCTTTAGCCCGGTAAGCAAATTAAAAAAAAAACGCAATATGTAGGCTACACGAGAACGGAGACGTCGAGTAACCAAAACAAATGCGTTAAACAAATTCGTACACGTTATTTATCAATTTAACTCTAGAATTAAAGGATATACAACGAGAAACAACGTTTGACAACCTTTAAACAGTTTTAATAACTATCTCAAAAATTATCGCTCTGATGCAAACAACTGATGAGTTATCTACTTAAATTTGATGAACAAAACGACTTACGTATTTTAAACATGCTAACCTTTAGCCCGGTAAGCAAATTAAAAAAAAAAACGCAATATGTAGGCTACACGAGAACGGAGACGTCGAGTAACCAAAACAAATGCGTTAAACAAATTCGTACACGTTATTTATCAATTTAACTCTAGAAGTAAAGGATATACAACGAGAAACAACGTTTGACAACCTTTAAACAGTTTTAATAACTATCTCAAAAATTATCGCTCTGATGCAAACAACTGATGAGTTATCTACTTAAATTTGATGAACAAAACGACTTACGTATTTTAAACATGCTAACTTTTAGCCCGGTAAGCAAATTAAAAAAAAAACGCAATATGTAGGCTACACGAGAACGGAGACGTCGAGTAACCAAAACAAATGCGTTAAACAAATTCGCACACGTTATTTATCAATTTAACTCTAGAATTAAAGGATATACAACGAGAAACAACGTTTGACAACCTTTAAACAGTTTTAATAACTATCTCAAAAATTATCGCTCTGATGCAAATAACTGATGAGTTATCTACTTAAATTTGATGAACACAACGACTTACGTATTTTAAACATGCTAACCTTTAGCCCGGTAAGCAAATTAAAAAAAAACGCAATATGTAGGCTACACGAGAACGGAGACGTCGAGTAACCAAAACAAATGCGTTAAACAAATTCGTACACGTTATTTATCAATTTAACTCTAGAATTAAAGGATATACAACGAGAAACAACGTTTGACAACCTTTAAACAGTTTTAATAGCTATCTCAAAAATTATCGCTCTGATGCAAACAACTGATGAGTTATCTACTCAAATTTGTTGAACAAAACGACTTACGTATTTTAAGCATGCTAACCTTTAGCCCGGTAAGCAAATTAAAAAAAAAAACGCAATATGTAGGCTACACGAGAACGGAGACGTCGAGTAACCAAAACAAATGCGTTAAACAAATTCGTACACGTTATTTATCAATTTAACTCTAGAATTAAAGGACATACAACGAGAAACAACGTTTGACAACCTTTAAACAGTTTTAATAACTATCTCAAAAATTATCGCTCTGATGCAAACAACTGATGAGTTATTTACTTAAATTTGTTGAACAAAACGACTTACGTATTTTAAACATGCTAACCTTTAGCCCGATAAGCAAATTTAAAAAAAAACGCAATATGTAGGCTACACGAGAACGGAGACGTCGAGTAACCAAAACAAATGCGTTAAACAAATTCGTACACGTTATTTATCAATTTAACTCTAGAATTAAAGGATATACAACGAGAAACAACGTTTGACAACCTTTAAAAAGTTTTAATAACTATCTCAAAAATTGTCGCTCTGATGCAAACAACTGATGAGTTATCTACTTAAATTTGATGAACAAAACGACTTACGTATTTTAAACATGCTAACCTTTAGCCCGGTAAGTAAATTAAAAAAAATACGCAATATGTAGGCTACACGAGAACGGAGACGTCGAGTAACCAAAACAAATGCGTTAAACAAATTCGTATACGTTATTTATCAATTTAACTCTAGAATTAAAGGATATACAACGAGAAACAACGTTTGACAACCTTTAAACAGTTTTAATAACTATCTCAAAAATTATCGCTCTGATGCAAACAACTGATGAGTTATCTACTTAAATTTGATGAACAAAACGACTTACGTATTTTAAACATGCTAACCTTTAGCCCTGTAAGCAAATTAAAAAAAAAACGCAATATGTAGGCTACACGAGAACGGAGACGTCGAGTAACCAAAACAAATGCGTTAAACAAATTCGTACACGTTATTTATCAATTTAACTCTAGAATTAAAGGATATACAACGAGAAACAACGTTTGACAACCTTTAAACAGTTTTAATAACTATCTCAAAAATTATCGCTCTGATGCAAACAACTGATGAGTTATCTACTTAAATATGATGAACAAAACGACTTACGTATTTTAAACATGCTAACCTTTAGCCCGGTAAGCAAATTAAAAAAAAAACGCAATATGTAGGCTACACGAGAACAGAGACGTCGAGTAACCAAAACAAATGCGTTAAACAAATTCGTACACGTTATTTATCAATTTAACTCTAGAATTAAAAGATATACAACGAGGAACAACGTTTGACAACCTTTAAACAGTTTTAATAACTATCTCAAAAATTATCGCTCTGATGCAAACAACTGATGAGTTATCTACTTAAATTTGTTGAACAAAACGACTTACGTATTTTAAACATGCTAACCTTTAGCCCGGTAAGCAAATTAAAAAAAAAAACGCAATATGTAGGCTACACGAGAACGGAGACGTCGAGTAACCAAAACAAATGCGTTAAACAAATTCGTACACGTTATTTATCAATTTTACTCTAGAATTAAAGGATATACAACGAGAAACAACGTTTGACAACCTTTAAACAGTTTTAATAACTATCTCAAAAATTGTCGCTCTGATGCAAACAACTGATGAGTTATCTACTTAAATTTGATGAACAAAACGACTTACGTATTTTAAACATGCTAACCTTTAGCCCGGTAAGCAAATTAAAAAAAAAACGCAATATGTAGGCTACACGAGAACGGAGACGTCGAGTAACCAAAACAAATGCGTTAAACAAATTCGTACACGTTATTTATCAATTTAACTCTAGAATTAAAGGATATACAACGAGAAACAACGTTTGACTACCTTTAAACAGTTTTAATAACTATCTCAAAAATTATCGCTCTGATGCAAACAAGTGATGAGTTATCTACTTAAATTTGATGAACAAAACGACTTACGTATTTGAAACATGCTAACCTTTAGCCCGGTAAGCAAATTAAAAAAAAAAACGCAATATGTAGGCTACACGAGAACGGAGACGTCGAGTAACCAAAACAAATGCGTTAAACAAATTCGTACACGTTATTTATCAATTTAACTCTAGAATTAAAGGATATACAACGAGAAACAACGTTTGACAACCTTTAAACAGTTTTAATAACTATCTCAAAAATTATCGCTCTGATGCAAACAACTGATGAGTTATCTACTTAAATTTGATGAACAAAACGACTTACGTATTTTAAACATGCTAACCTTTAGCCCGGTAAGCAAATTTAAAAAAAACGCAATATGTAGGCTACACGAGAACGGAGACGTCGAGTAACCAAAACAAATGCGTTAAACAAATTCGTACACGTTATTTATCAATTTAACTCTAGAATTAAAGGATATACAACGAGAAACAACGTTTGACTACCTTTAAACAGTTTTAATAACTATCTCAAAAATTATCGCTCTGATGCAAACAAGTGATGAGTTATCTACTTAAATTTGATGAACAAAACGACTTACGTATTTGAAACATGCTAACCTTTAGCCCGGTAAGCAAATTAAAAAAAAAAACGCAATATGTAGGCTACACGAGAACGGAGACGTCGAGTAACCAAAACAAATGCGTTAAACAAATTCGTACACGTTATTTATCAATTTTACTCTAGAATTAAAGGATATACAACGAGAAACAACGTTTGACAACCTTTAAACAGTTTTAATAACTATCTCAAAAATTGTCGCTCTGATGCAAACAACTGATGAGTTATCTACTTAAATTTGATGAACAAAACGACTTACGTATTTTAAACATGCTAACCTTTAGCCCGGTAAGCAAATTAAAAAAAAAAACGCAATATGTAGGCTACACGAGAACGGAGACGTCGAGTAACCAAAACAAATGCGTTAAACAAATTCGTACACGTTATTTATCAATTTAACTCTAGAATTAAAGGATATACAACGAGAAACAACGTTTGACTACCTTTAAACAGTTTTAATAACTATCTCAAAAATTATCGCTCTGATGCAAACAACTGATGAGTTATCTACTTAAATTTGTTGAACAAAACGACTTACGTATTTTAAACATGCTAACCTTTAGCCCGGTAAGCAAATTAAAAAAAAAAACGCAATATGTAGGCTACACGAGAACGGAGACGTCGAGTAACCAAAACAAATGCGTTAAACAAATTCGTACACGTTATTTATCAATTTTACTCTAGAATTAAAGGATATACAACGAGAAACAACGTTTGACAACCTTTAAACAGTTTTAATAACTATCTCAAAAATTGTCGCTCTGATGCAAACAACTGATGAGTTATCTACTTAAATTTGATGAACAAAACGACTTACGTATTTTAAACATGCTAACCTTTAGCCCGGTAAGCAAATTAAAAAAAAAACGCAATATGTAGGCTACACGAGAACGGAGACGTCGAGTAACCAAAACAAATGCGTTAAACAAATTCGTACACGTTATTTATCAATTTAACTCTAGAATTAAAGGATATACAACGAGAAACAACGTTTGACTACCTTTAAACAGTTTTAATAACTATCTCAAAAATTATCGCTCTGATGCAAACAAGTGATGAGTTATCTACTTAAATTTGATGAACAAAACGACTTACGTATTTGAAACATGCTAACCTTTAGCCCGGTAAGCAAATTAAAAAAAAAAACGCAATATGTAGGCTACACGAGAACGGAGACGTCGAGTAACCAAAACAAATGCGTTAAACAAATTCGTACACGTTATTTATCAATTTAACTCTAGAATTAAAGGATATACAACGAGAAACAACGTTTGACAACCTTTAAACAGTTTTAATAACTATCTCAAAAATTATCGCTCTGATGCAAACAACTGATGAGTTATCTACTTAAATTTGATGAACAAAACGACTTACGTATTTTAAGCATGCTAACCTTTAGCCCGGTAAGCAAATTAAAAAAAAAAACGCAATATGTAGGCTACACGAGAACGGAGACGTCGAGTAACCAAAACAAATGCGTTAAACAAATTCGTATACGTTATTTATCAATTTAAATCTAGAATTAAAGGATATACAACGAGAAACAACGTTTGACAACCTTTAAACAGTTTTAATAACTATCTCAAAAATTGTCTCTCTGATGCAAACAACTGATGAGTTATCTACTTAAATTTGATGAACAAAACGACTTACGTATTTTAAACATGCTACCCTTTAGCCCGGTAAGCAAATTAAAAAAAAAACGCAATATGTAGGCTACACGAGAACGGAGACGTCGAGTAACCAAAACAAATGCGTTAAACAAATTCGTACACGTTATTTATCAATTTAACTCTAGGATTAAAGGATATACAACGAGAAACAACGTTTGACAACCTTTAAACAGTTTTAATAACTATCTCTAAAATTGTCGCTCTGATGCAAACAACTGATGAGTTATCTACTTAAATTTGTTGAACAAAACGACTTACGTATTTTAAACATGCTAACCTTTAGCCCGGTAAGCAAATTAAAAAAAAAAACCCAATATGTAGGCTACACGAGAACGGAGACGTCGAGTAACCAAAACAAATGCGTTAAACAAATTCGTACACGTTATTTATCAATTTAACTCTAGAATTAAAAGATATACAACGAGAAACAACGTTTGACAACCTTTAAACAGTTTTAATAACTATCTCAAAAATTATCGCTCTGATGCAAACAACTGATGAGTTATCTACTTAAATATGATGAACAAAACGACTTACGTATTTTAAACATGCTAACCTTTAGCCCGGTAAGCAAATTAAAAAAAAAAACGCAATATGTGGGCTACACGAGAACGGAGACGTCGAGTAACCAAAACAAATGCGTTAAACAAATTCGTACACGTTATTTATCAATTTAACTCTAGAATTAAAGGATATACAACGAGAAACAACCTTTGACAACCTTTAAACAGTTTTAATAACTATCTCAAAAATTATCGCTCTGATGCAAACAACTGATGAGTTATCTACTTAAATTTGATGAACAAAACGACTTACGTATTTTAAACATGCTAACCTTTAGCCCGGTAAGCAAATTAAAAAAAAACGCAATATGTAGGCTACACGAGAACAGAGACGTCGAGTAACCAAAACAAATGCGTTAAACAAATTCGTACACGTTATTTATCAATTTAACTCTAGAATTAAAAGATATACAACGAGAAACAACGTTTGACAACCTTTAAACAGTTTTAATAACTATCTCAAAAATTGTCGCTCTGATGCAAACAACTGATGAGTTATCTACTTAAATTTGATGAACAAAACGACTTACGTATTTTAAACATGCTAACCTTTAGCCCGGTAAGCAAATTAAAAAAAAACGCAATATGTAGGCTACACGAGAACGGAGACGTCGAGTAACCAAAACAAATGCGTTAAACAAATTCGTACACGTTATTTATCAATTTAACTCTAGAATTAAAGGATATACAACGAGAAACAACGTTTGACAACCTTTAAACAGTTTTAATAACTATCTCAAAAATTATCGCTCTGATGCAAACAACTGATGAGTTATCTACTTAAATTTGATGAACAAAACGACTTACGTATTTTAAACATGCTAACCTTTAGCCCGGTAAGCAAATTAAAAAAAAACGCAATATGTAGGCTACACGAGAACGGAGACGTCGAGTAACCAAAACAAATGCGTTAAACAAATTCGTACACGTTATTTATCAATTTAACTCTAGAATTAAAGGATATACAACGAGAAACAACGTTTGACAACCTTTAAACAATTTTAATAACTATCTCAAAAATTATCGCTCTGATGCAAACAACTGATGAGTTATCTACTTAAATTTGATGAACAAAACGACTTACGTATTTTAAACATGCTAACCTTTAGCCCGGTAAGCAAATTAAAAAAAAAAACGCAATATGTAGGCTACACGAGAACGGAGACGTCGAGTAACCAAAACAAATGCGTTAAACAAATTCGTACACGTTATTTATCAATTTAACTCTAGAATTAAAGGATATACAACGAGAAACAACGTTTGACAACCTTTAAACAGTTTTAATAACTATCTCAAAAATTATCGCTCTGATGCAAACAACTGATGAGTTATCTACTTAAATTTGATGAACAAAACGACTTACGTATTTTAAACATGCTAACCTTTAGCCCGGTAAGCAAATTAAAAAAAAACGCAATATGTAGGCTACACGAGAACGGAGACGTCGAGTAACCAAAACAAATGCGTTAAACAAATCCGTACACGTTATTTATCAATTTAACTCTAGAATTAAAGGATATACAACGAGAAACAACGTTTGAAAACCTTTAAACACTTTTAATAACTATCTCAAAAATTATCGCTCTGATGCAAACAACTGATGAGTTATCTACTTAAATATGATGAACAAAACGACTTACGTATTTTAAACATGCTAACCTTTAGCCCGGTAAGCAAATTAAAAAAAAAAAACGCAATATGTAGGCTACACGAGAACGGAGACGTCGAGTTACCAAAACAAATGCGTTAAACAAATTCGTACACGTTATTTATCAATTTAACTCTAGAATTAAAGGATATACAACGAGAAACAACGTTTGACAACCTTTAAACAGTTTTAATAACTATCTCAAAAATTATCGCTCTGATGCAAACAACTGATGAGTTATCTACTTAAATTTGATGAACAAAACGACTTACGTATTTTAAACATGCTAACCTTTAGCCCGGTAAGCAAATTAAAAAAAAAACGCAATATGTAGGCTACACGAGAACGGAGACGTCGAGTAACCAAAACAAATGCGTTAAACAAATTCGTACACGTTATTTATCAATTTAACTCTAGAATTAAAAGATATACAACGAGAAACAACGTTTGACAACCTTTAAACAGTTTTAATAACTATCTCAAAAATTATCGCTCTGATGCAAACAACTGATGAGTTATCTACTTAAATTTGATGAACAAAACGACTTACGTATTTTAAACATGCTAACCTTTAGCCCGGTAAGCAAATTAAAAAAAAAACGCAATATGTAGGCTACACGAGAACGGAGACGTCGAGTAACCAAAACAAATGCGTTAAACAAATTCGTACACGTTATTTATCAATTTAACTCTAGAAGTAAAGGATATACAACGAGAAACAACGTTTGACAACCTTTAAACAGTTTTAATAACTATCTCAAAAATTATCGCTCTGATGCAAACAACTGATGAGTTATCTACTTAAATTTGATGAACAAAACGACTTACGTATTTTAAACATGCTAACTTTTAGCCCGGTAAGCAAATTAAAAAAAAAACGCAATATGTAGGCTACACGAGAACGGAGACGTCGAGTAACCAAAACAAATGCGTTAAACAAATTCGCACACGTTATTTATCAATTTAACTCTAGAATTAAAGGATATACAACGAGAAACAACGTTTGACAACCTTTAAACAGTTTTAATAACTATCTCAAAAATTATCGCTCTGATGCAAATAACTGATGAGTTATCTACTTAAATTTGATGAACACAACGACTTACGTATTTTAAACATGCTAACCTTTAGCCCGGTAAGCAAATTAAAAAAAAACGCAATATGTAGGCTACACGAGAACGGAGACGTCGAGTAACCAAAACAAATGCGTTAAACAAATTCGTACACGTTATTTATCAATTTAACTCTAGAATTAAAGGATATACAACGAGAAACAACGTTTGACAACCTTTAAACAGTTTTAATAGCTATCTCAAAAATTATCGCTCTGATGCAAACAACTGATGAGTTATCTACTCAAATTTGTTGAACAAAACGACTTACGTATTTTAAGCATGCTAACTTTTAGCCCGGTAAGCAAATTAAAAAAAAAAACGCAATATGTAGGCTACACGAGAACGGAGACGTCGAGTAACCAAAACAAATGCGTTAAACAAATTCGTACACGTTATTTATCAATTTAACTCTAGAATTAAAGGACATACAACGAGAAACAACGTTTGACAACCTTTAAACAGTTTTAATAACTATCTCAAAAATTATCGCTCTGATGCAAACAACTGATGAGTTATTTACTTAAATTTGTTGAACAAAACGACTTACGTATTTTAAACATGCTAACCTTTAGCCCGATAAGCAAATTTAAAAAAAAACGCAATATGTAGGCTACACGAGAACGGAGACGTCGAGTAACCAAAACAAATGCGTTAAACAAATTCGTACACGTTATTTATCAATTTAACTCTAGAATTAAAGGATATACAACGAGAAACAACGTTTGACAACCTTTAAAAAGTTTTAATAACTATCTCAAAAATTGTCGCTCTGATGCAAACAACTGATGAGTTATCTACTTAAATTTGATGAACAAAACGACTTACGTATTTTAAACATGCTAACCTTTAGCCCGGTAAGTAAATTAAAAAAAATACGCAATATGTAGGCTACACGAGAACGGAGACGTCGAGTAACCAAAACAAATGCGTTAAACAAATTCGTATACGTTATTTATCAATTTAACTCTAGAATTAAAGGATATACAACGAGAAACAACGTTTGACAACCTTTAAACAGTTTTAATAACTATCTCAAAAATTATCGCTCTGATGCAAACAACTGATGAGTTATCTACTTAAATTTGATGAACAAAACGACTTACGTATTTTAAACATGCTAACCTTTAGCCCTGTAAGCAAATTAAAAAAAAAACGCAATATGTAGGCTACACGAGAACGGAGACGTCGAGTAACCAAAACAAATGCGTTAAACAAATTCGTACACGTTATTTATCAATTTAACTCTAGAATTAAAGGATATACAACGAGAAACAACGTTTGACAACCTTTAAACAGTTTTAATAACTATCTCAAAAATTATCGCTCTGATGCAAACAACTGATGAGTTATCTACTTAAATATGATGAACAAAACGACTTACGTATTTTAAACATGCTAACCTTTAGCCCGGTAAGCAAATTAAAAAAAAAACGCAATATGTAGGCTACACGAGAACAGAGACGTCGAGTAACCAAAACAAATGCGTTAAACAAATTCGTACACGTTATTTATCAATTTAACTCTAGAATTAAAAGATATACAACCAGAAACAACGTTTGACAACCTTTAAACAGTTTTAATAACTATCTCAAAAATTATCGCTCTGATGCAAACAACTGATGAGTTATCTACTTAAATTTGTTGAACAAAACGACTTACGTATTTTAAACATGCTAACCTTTAGCCCGGTAAGCAAATTAAAAAAAAAAACGCAATATGTAGGCTACACGAGAACGGAGACGTCGAGTAACCAAAACAAATGCGTTAAACAAATTCGTACACGTTATTTATCAATTTTACTCTAGAATTAAAGGATATACAACGAGAAACAACGTTTGACAACCTTTAAACAGTTTTAATAACTATCTCAAAAATTGTCGCTCTGATGCAAACAACTGATGAGTTATCTACTTAAATTTGATGAACAAAACGACTTACGTATTTTAAACATGCTAACCTTTAGCCCGGTAAGCAAATTAAAAAAAAAACGCAATATGTAGGCTACACGAGAACGGAGACGTCGAGTAACCAAAACAAATGCGTTAAACAAATTCGTACACGTTATTTATCAATTTAACTCTAGAATTAAAGGATATACAACGAGAAACAACGTTTGACTACCTTTAAACAGTTTTAATAACTATCTCAAAAATTATCGCTCTGATGCAAACAAGTGATGAGTTATCTACTTAAATTTGATGAACAAAACGACTTACGTATTTGAAACATGCTAACCTTTAGCCCGGTAAGCAAATTAAAAAAAAAAACGCAATATGTAGGCTACACGAGAACGGAGACGTCGAGTAACCAAAACAAATGCGTTAAACAAATTCGTACACGTTATTTATCAATTTAACTCTAGAATTAAAGGATATACAACGAGAAACAACGTTTGACAACCTTTAAACAGTTTTAATAACTATCTCAAAAATTATCGCTCTGATGCAAACAACTGATGAGTTATCTACTTAAATTTGATGAACAAAACGACTTACGTATTTTAAACATGCTAACCTTTAGCCCGGTAAGCAAATTTAAAAAAAACGCAATATGTAGGCTACACGAGAACGGAGACGTCGAGTAACCAAAACAAATGCGTTAAACAAATTCGTACACGTTATTTATCAATTTAACTCTAGAATTAAAGGATATACAACGAGAAACAACGTTTGACAACCTTTAAACAGTTTTAATAACTATCTCAAAAATTGTCGCTCTGATGCAAACAACTGATGAGTTATCTACTTAAATTTGCTGAACAAAACGACTTACGTATTTTAAACATGCTAACCTTTAGCCCGGTAAGCAAATTAAAAAAAAAACGCAATATGTAGGCTACACGAGAACGGAGACGTCGAGTAACCAAAACAAATGCGTTAAACAAATTCGTACACGTTATTTATCAATTTAACTCTAGAATTAAAGGATATACAACGAGAAACAACGTTTGACAACCTTTAAACAGTTTTAATAACTATCTCAAAAATTATCGCTCTGATGCAAACAACTGATGAGTTATCTACTTAAATTTGTTGAACAAAACGACTTACGTATTTTAAGCATGCTAACCTTTAGCCCGGTAAGCAAATTAAAAAAAAAAAACGCAATATGTAGGCTACACGAGAACGGAGACGTCGAGTAACCAAAACAAATGCGTTAAACAAATTCGTACACGTTATTTATCAATTTAACTCTAGAATTAAAGGATATACAACGAGAAACAACGTTTGACAACCTTTAAACAGTTTTAATAACTATCTCAAAAATTATCGCTCTGATGCAAACAACTGATGAGTTATCTACTTAAATATGATGAAGAAAACGACTTACGTATTTTAAACATGCTAACCTTTAGCCCGGTAAGCAAATTAAAAAAAAAACGCAATATGTAGGCTACACGAGAACGGAGACGTCGAGTAACCAAAACAAATGCGTTAAACAAATTCTTACACGTTATTTATCAATTTAACTCTAGAATTAAAGGATATACAACGAGAAACAACGTTTGACAACCTTTAAACAGTTTTAATAACTATCTCAAAAATTATCGCTCTGATGCAAACAACTGATGAGTTATCTACTTAAATTTGATGAACAAAACGACTTACGTATTTTAAACATGCTAACCTTTAGCCCGGTAAGCAAATTAAAAAAAAAACGCAATATGTAGGCTACACGAGAACGGAGACGTCGAGTAACCAAAACAAATGCGTTAAACAAATTCGTACACGTTATTTATCAATTTAACTCTAGAATTAAAGGATATACAACGAGAAACAACGTTTGACAACCTTTAAACAGTTTTAATAACTATCTCAAAAATTATCGCTCTGATGCAAACAACTGATGAGTTATCTACTTAAATATGATGAACAAAACGACTTACGTATTTTAAATATGCTAACCTTTAGCCCGGTAAGCAAATTAAAAAAAAAACGCAATATGTAGGCTACACGAGAACGGAGACGTCGAGTAACCAAAACAAATGTGTTAAACAAATTCGTACACGTTATTTATCAATTTAACTCTAGAATTAAAGGATATACAACGAGAAACAACGTTTGACAACCTTTAAACAGTTTTAATAACTATCTCAAAAATTATCGCTCTGATGCAAACAACTGATGAGTTAACTACTTAAATTTGTTGAACAAAACGACTTACGTATTTTAAACATGCTAACCTTTAGCCCGGTAAGCAAATTAAAAAAAAAAAACGCAATATGTAGGCTACACGAGAACGGAGACGTCGAGTAACCAAAACAAATGCGTTAAACAAATTCGTACAAGTTATTTATCAATTTAACTCTAGAATAAAGGATATACAACGAGAAACAACGTTTGACAACCTTTAAACAGTTTTAATAACTATCTCAAAAATTATCGCTCTGATGCAAACAACTGATGAGTTATCTACTTAAATTTGATGAACAAAACGACTTACGTATTTTAAACATGCTAACCTTTAGCCCGGTAAGCAAATTAAAAAAAAAACGCAATATGTAGGCTACACGAGAACGGAGACGTCGAGTAACCAAAACAAATGCGTTAAACAAATTCGTACACGTTATTTATCAATTTAACTCTAGAATTAAAGGATATACAACGAGAAACAACGTTTGACAACCTTTAAACAGTTTTAATAACTATCTCAAAAATTGTCGCTCTGATGCAAACAACTGATGAGTTATCTACTTAAATTTGATGAACAAAACGACTTACGTATTTTAAACATGCTAACCTTTAGCCCGGTAAGCAAATTAAAAAAAAAAACGCAATATGTAGGCTACACGAGAACGGAGACGTCGAGTAACCAAAACAAATGCATTAAACAAATTCGTACACGTTATTTATCAATTTAACTCTAGAATTAAAGGATATACAACGAGAAACAACGTTTGACTACCTTTAAACAGTTTTAATAACTATCTCAAAAATTATCGCTCTGATGCAAACAACTGATGAGTTATCTACTTAAATTTGATGAACAAAACGACTTACGTATTTTAAACATGCTAACCTTTAGCCCGGTAAGCAAATTAAAAAAAAAACGCAATATGTAGGCTACACGAGAACGGAGACGTCGAGTAACCAAAACAAATGCGTTAAACAAATTCGTACACGTTATTTATCAATTTAACTCTAGAATTAAAGGATATACAACGAGAAACAACGTTTGACAACCTTTAAACAGTTTTAATAACTATCTCAAAAATTGTCGCTCTGATGCAAACAACTGATGAGTTATCTACTTAAATTTGATGAACAAAACGACTTACGTATTTTAAACATGCTAACCTTTAGCCCGGTAAGCAAATTAAAAAAAAAAAACGCAATATGTAGGCTACACGAGAACGGAGACGTCGAGTAACCAAAACAAATGCGTTAAACAAATTCGTACACGTTATTTATCAATTTAACTCTAGAATTAAAGGATATACAACGAGAAACAACGTTTGACAACCTTTAAACAGTTTTAATAACTATCTCAAAAATTATCGCTCTGATGCAAACAACTGATGAGTTATCTACTTAAATATGATGAAGAAAACGACTTACGTATTTTAAACATGCTAACCTTTAGCCCGGTAAGCAAATTAAAAAAAAAAACGCAATATGTAGGCTACACGAGAACGGAGACGTCGAGTAACCAAAACAAATGCGTTAAACAAATTCTTACACGTTATTTATCAATTTAACTCTAGAATTAAAGGATATACAACGAGAAACAACGTTTGACAACCTTTAAACAGTTTTAATAACTATCTCAAAAATTATCGCTCTGATGCAAACAACTGATGAGTTATCTACTTAAATTTGATGAACAAAACGACTTACGTATTTTAAACATGCTAACCTTTAGCCCGGTAAGCAAATTAAAAAAAAAACGCAATATGTAGGCTACACGAGAACGGAGACGTCGAGTAACCAAAACAAATGCGTTAAACAAATTCGTACACGTTATTTATCAATTTAACTCTAGAATTAAAGGATATACAACGAGAAACAACGTTTGACAACCTTTAAACAGTTTTAATAACTATCTCAAAAATTATCGCTCTGATGCAAACAACTGATGAGTTATCTACTTAAATATGATGAACAAAACGACTTACGTATTTTAAATATGCTAACCTTTAGCCCGGTAAGCAAATTAAAAAAAAAACGCAATATGTAGGCTACACGAGAACGGAGACGTCGAGTAACCAAAACAAATGTGTTAAACAAATTCGTACACGTTATTTATCAATTTAACTCTAGAATTAAAGGATATACAACGAGAAACAACGTTTGACAACCTTTAAACAGTTTTAATAACTATCTCAAAAATTATCGCTCTGATGCAAACAACTGATGAGTTAACTACTTAAATTTGTTGAACAAAACGACTTACGTATTTTAAACATGCTAACCTTTAGCCCGGTAAGCAAATTAAAAAAAAAACGCAATATGTAGGCTACACGAGAACGGAGACGTCGAGTAACCAAAACAAATGCGTTAAACAAATTCGTACACGTTATTTATCAATTTAACTCTAGAATTAAAGGATATACAACGAGAAACAACGTTTGACAACCTTTAAACAGTTTTAATAACTATCTCAAAAATTATCGCTCTGATGCAAACAACTGATGAGTTATCTACTTAAATATGATGAACAAAACGACTTACGTATTTTAAACATGCTAACCTTTAGCCCGGTAAGCAAATTAAAAAAAAAACGCAATATGTAGGCTACACGAGAACGGAGACGTCGAGTAACCAAAACAAATGCGTTAAACAAATTCGTACACGTTATTTATCAATTTAACTCTAGAATTAAAGGATATACAACGAGAAACAACGTTTGACAATCTTTAAACAGTTTTAATAACTATCTCAAAAATTATCGCTCTGATGCAAACAACTGATGAGTTATCTACTTAAATTTGATGAACAAAACGACTTACGTATTTTAAGCATGCTAACCTTTAGCCCGGTAAGCAAATTTAAAAAAAAACGCAATATGTAGGCTACACGAGAACGGAGACGTCGAGTAACCAAAACAAATGCGTTAAACAAATTCGTATACGTTATTTATCAATTTAACTCTAGAATTAAAGGATATACAACGAGAAACAACGTTTGACAACCTTTAAACAGTTTTAATAACTATCTCAAAAATTATCGCTCTGATGCAAACAACTGATGAGTTATCTACTTAAATATGATGAACAAAACGACTTACGTATTTTAAGCATGCTAACCTTTAGCCCGGTAAGCAAATTAAAAAAAAAAACGCAATATGTAGGCTACACGAGAACGGAGACGTCGAGTAACCAAAACAAATGCGTTAAACAAATTCGTACACGTTATTTATCAATTTAACTCTAGAATTAAAGGATATACAACGAGAAACAACGTTTGACAACCTTTAAACAGTTTTAATAACTATCTCAAAAATTATCGCTCTGATGCAAACAACTGATGAGTTATCTACTTAAATTTGTTGAACAAAACGACTTACGTATTTTAAACATGCTAACCTTTAGCCCGGTAAGCTAATTTAAAAAAAAACGCAATATGTAGGCTACACGAGAACGGAGACGTCGAGTAACCAAAACAAATGCGTTAAACAAATTCGTACACGTTATTTATCAATTTAACTCTAGAATTAAAGGATATACAACGAGAAACAACGTTTGACAACCTTTAAAAAGTTTTAATAACTATCTCAAAAATTGTCGCTCTGATGCAAACAACTGATGAGTTATCTACTTAAATTTGATGAACAAAACGACTTACGTATTTTAAACATGCTAACCTTTAGCCCGGTAAGTAAATTAAAAAAAAAACGCAATATGTAGGCTACACGAGAACGGAGACGTCGAGTAACCAAAACAAATGCGTTAAACAAATTCGTACACGTTATTTATCAATTTAACTCTAGAATTAAAGGATATACAACGAGAAACAACGTTTGACAACCTTTAAACAGTTTTAATAACTATCTCAAAAATTATCGCTCTGATGCAAACAACTGATGAGTTATCTACTTAAATTTGATGAACAAAACGACTTACGTATTCTAAACATGCTAACCTTTAGCCCTGTAAGCAAATTAAAAAAAAAACGCAATATGTAGGCTACACGAGAACGGAGACGTCGAGTAACCAAAACAAATGCGTTAAACAAATTCGTACACGTTATTTATCAATTTAACTCTAGAATTAAAGGATATACAACGAGAAACAACGTTTGACAACCTTTAAACAGTTTTAATAACTATCTCAAAAATTATCGCTCTGATGCAAACAACTGATGAGTTATCTACTTAAATATGATGAACAAAACGACTTACGTATTTTAAACATGCTAACCTTTAGCCCGGTAAGCAAATTAAAAAAAAAACGCAATATGTAGGCTACACGAGAACAGAGACGTCGAGTAACCAAAACAAATGCGTTAAACAAATTCGTACACGTTATTTATCAATTTAACTCTAGAATTAAAAGATATACAACGAGAAACAACGTTTGACAACCTTTAAACAGTTTTAATAACTATCTCAAAAATTATCGCTCTGATGCAAACAACTGATGAGTTATCTACTTAAATTTGTTGAACAAAACGACTTACGTATTTTAAACATGCTAACCTTTAGCCCGGTAAGCAAATTTAAAAAAAAAACGCAATATGTAGGCTACACGAGAACGGAGACGTCGAGTAACCAAAACAAATGCGTTAAACAAATTCGTACACGTTATTTATCAATTTAACTCTAGAATTAAAGGATATACAACGAGAAACAACGTTTGACAACCTTTAAACAGTTTTAATAACTATCTCAAAAATTGTCGCTCTGATGCAAACAACTGATGAGTTATCTACTTAAATTTGATGAACAAAACGACTTACGTATTTTAAACATGCTAACCTTTAGCCCGGTAAGCAAATTAAAAAAAAAACGCAATATGTACGCTACACGAGAACGGAGACGTCGAGTAACCAAAACAAATGCGTTAAACAAATTCGTACACGTTATTTATCAATTTAACTCTAGAATTAAAGGATATACAACGAGAAACAACGTTTGACTACCTTTAAACAGTTTTAATAACTATCTCAAAAATTATCGCTCTGATGCAAACAACTGATGAGTTATCTACTTAAATTTGATGAACAAAACGACTTACGTATTTTAAACATGCTAACCTTTAGCCCGGTAAGCAAATTAAAAAAAAAACGCAATATGTAGGCTACACGAGAAGGGAGACGTCGAGTAACCAAAACAAATGCGTTAAACAAATTCGTACACGTTATTTATCAATTTAACTCTAGAATTAAAGGATATACAACGAGAAACAACGTTTGACAACCTTTAAACAGTTTTAATAACTATCTCAAAAATTATCGCTCTGATGCAAACAACTGATGAGTTATCTACTTAAATTTGATGAACAAAACGACTTACGTATTTTAAACATGCTAACCTTTAGCCCGGTAAGCAAATTAAAAAAAAACGCAATATGTAGGCTACACGAGAACGGAGACTTCGAGTAACCAAAACAAATGCGTTAAACAAATTCGTACACGTTATTTATCAATTTAACTCTAGAATTAAAGGATATACAACGAGAAACAACGTTTGACAACCTTTAAACAGTTTTAATAACTATCTCAAAAATTGTCGCTCTGATGCAAACAACTGATGAGTTATCTACTTAAATTTGATGAACAAAACGACTTACGTATTTTAAACATGCTAACCTTTAGCCCGGTAAGCAAATTAAAAAAAAAAAACGCAATATGTAGGCTACACGAGAACGGAGACGTCGAGTAACCAAAACAAATGCGTTAAACAAATTCGTACAAGTTATTTATCAATTTAACTCTAGAATTAAAGGATATACAACGAGAAACAACGTTTGACAACCTTTAAACAGTTTTAATAACTATCTCAAAAATTATCGCTCTGATGCAAACAACTGATGAGTTATCTACTTAAATTTGATGAACAAAACGACTTACGTATTTTAAACATGCTAACCTTTAGCCCGGTAAGCAAATTAAAAAAAAAAACGCAATATGTAGGCTACACGAGAACGGAGACGTCGAGTAACCAAAACAAATGCGTTAAACAAATTCGTACACGTTATTTATCAATTTAACTCTAGAATTAAAGGATATACAACGAGAAACAACGTTTGACAACCTTTAAACAGTTTTAATAACTATCTCAAAAATTATCGCTCTGATGCAAACAACTGATGAGTTATCTACTTAAATTTGTTGAACAAAACGACTTACGTATTTTAAGCATGCTAACCTTTAGCCCGGTAAGCAAATTAAAAAAAAAAAACGCAATATGTAGGCTACACGAGAACGGAGACGTCGAGTAACCAAAACAAATGCGTTAAACAAATTCGTACACGTTATTTATCAATTTAACTCTAGAATTAAAGGATATACAACGAGAAACAACGTTTGACAACCTTTAAACAGTTTTAATAACTATCTCAAAAATTATCGCTCTGATGCAAACAACTGATGAGTTATCTACTTAAATATGATGAACAAAACGACTTACGTATTTTAAATATGCTAACCTTTAGCCCGGTAAGCAAATTAAAAAAAAAACGCAATATGTAGGCTACACGAGAACGGAGACGTCGAGTAACCAAAACAAATGTGTTAAACAAATTCGTACACGTTATTTATCAATTTAACTCTAGAATTAAAGGATATACAACGAGAAACAACGTTTGACAACCTTTAAACAGTTTTAATAACTATCTCAAAAATTGTCGCTCTGATGCAAACAACTGATGAGTTATCTTCTTAAATTTGATGAACAAAACGACTTACGTATTTTAAACATGCTAACCTTTAGCCCGGTAAGCAAATTAAAAAAAAAAACGCAATATGCAGGCTACACGAGAACGGAGACGTCGAGTAACCAAAACAAATGCGCTAAACAAATTCGTACACGTTATTTATCAATTTAACTCTAGAATTAAAGGATATACAACGAGAAACAACGTTTGACAACCTTTAAACAGTTTTAATAACTATCTCAAAAATTATCGCTCTGATGCAAACAACTGATGAGTTAACTACTTAAATTTGTTGAACAAAACGACTTACGTATTTTAAACATGCTAACCTTTAGCCCGGTAAGCAAATTAAAAAAAAAACGCAATATGTAGGCTACACGAGAACGGAGACGTCGAGTAACCAAAACAAATGCGTTAAACAAATTCGTACACGTTATTTATCAATTTAACTCTAGAATTAAAGGATATACAACGAGAAACAACGTTTGACAACCTTTAAACAGTTTTAATAACTATCTCAAAAATTGTCGCTCTGATGCAAACAACTGATGAGTTATCTACTTAAATTTGATGAACAAAACGACTTACGTATTTTAAACATGCTAACCTTTAGCCCGGTAAGCAAATTAAAAAAAAAAAACGCAATATGTAGGCTACACGAGAACGGAGACGTCGAGTAACCAAAACAAATGCGTTAAACAAATTCGTACAAGTTATTTATCAATTTAACTCTAGAATTAAAGGATATACAACGAGAAACAACGTTTGACAACCTTTAAACAGTTTTAATAACTATCTCAAAAATTATCGCTCTGATGCAAACAACTGATGAGTTATCTACTTAAATATGATGAAGAAAACGACTTACGTATTTTAAACATGCTAACCTTTAGCCCGGTAAGCAAATTAAAAAAAAAACGCAATATGTAGGCTACACGAGAAGGGAGACGTCGAGTAACCAAAACAAATGCGTTAAACAAATTCGTACACGTTATTTATCAATTTAACTCTAGAATTAAAGGATATACAACGAGAAACAACGTTTGACAACCTTTAAACAGTTTTAATAACTATCTCAAAAATTATCGCTCTGATGCAAACAACTGATGAGTTATCTACTTAAATTTGATGAACAAAACGACTTACGTATTTTAAACATGCTAACCTTTAGCCCGGTAAGCAAATTAAAAAAAAACGCAATATGTAGGCTACACGAGAACGGAGACGTCGAGTAACCAAAACAAATGCGTTAAACAAATTCGTACACGTTATTTATCAATTTAACTCTAGAATTAAAGGATATACAACGAGAAACAACGTTTGACAACCTTTAAACAGTTTTAATAACTATCTCAAAAATTGTCGCTCTGATGCAAACAACTGATGAGTTATCTACTTAAATTTGATGAACAAAACGACTTACGTATTTTAAACATGCTAACCTTTAGCCCGGTAAGCAAATTAAAAAAAAAAAACGCAATATGTAGGCTACACGAGAACGGAGACGTCGAGTAACCAAAACAAATGCGTTAAACAAATTCGTACAAGTTATTTATCAATTTAACTCTAGAATTAAAGGATATACAACGAGAAACAACGTTTGACAACCTTTAAACAGTTTTAATAACTATCTCAAAAATTATCGCTCTGATGCAAACAACTGATGAGTTATCTACTTAAATTTGATGAACAAAACGACTTACGTATTTTAAACATGCTAACCTTTAGCCCGGTAAGCAAATTAAAAAAAAAAACGCAATATGTAGGCTACACGAGAACGGAGACGTCGAGTAACCAAAACAAATGCGTTAAACAAATTCGTACACGTTATTTATCAATTTAACTCTAGAATTAAAGGATATACAACGAGAAACAACGTTTGACAACCTTTAAACAGTTTTAATAACTATCTCAAAAATTATCGCTCTGATGCAAACAACTGATGAGTTATCTACTTAAATTTGTTGAACAAAACGACTTACGTATTTTAAGCATGCTAACCTTTAGCCCGGTAAGCAAATTAAAAAAAAAAACGCAATATGTAGGCTACACGAGAACGGAGACGTCGAGTAACCAAAACAAATGCGTTAAACAAATTCGTACACGTTATTTATCAATTTAACTCTAGAATTAAAGGATATACAACGAGAAACAACGTTTGACAACCTTTAAACAGTTTTAATAACTATCTCAAAAATTATCGCTCTGATGCAAACAACTGATGAGTTATCTACTTAAATATGATGAAGAAAACGACTTACGTATTTTAAACATGCTAACCTTTAGCCCGGTAAGCAAATTAAAAAAAAAACGCAATATGTAGGCTACACGAGAACGGAGACGTCGAGTAACCAAAACAAATGCGTTAAACAAATTCTTACACGTTATTTATCAATTTAACTCTAGAATTAAAGGATATACAACGAGAAACAACGTTTGACAACCTTTAAACAGTTTTAATAACTATCTCAAAAATTATCGCTCTGATGCAAACAACTGATGAGTTATCTACTTAAATTTGATGAACAAAACGACTTACGTATTTTGAACATGCTAACCTTTAGCCCGGTAAGCAAATTTAAAAAAAAACGCAATATGTAGGCTACACGAGAACGGAGACGTCGAGTAACCAAAACAAATACGTTAAACAAATTCGTACACGTTATTTATCAATTTAACTCTAGAATTAAAGGATATACAACGAGAAACAACGTTTGACAACCTTTAAACAGTTTTAATAACTATCTCAAAAATTATCGCTCTGATGCAAACAACTGATGAGTTATCTACTTAAATATGATGAACAAAACGACTTACGTATTTTAAATATGCTAACCTTTAGCCCGGTAAGCAAATTAAAAAAAAAACGCAATATGTAGGCTACACGAGAACGGAGACGTCGAGTAACCAAAACAAATGTGTTAAACAAATTCGTACACGTTATTTATCAATTTAACTCTAGAATTAAAGGATATACAACGAGAAACAACGTTTGACAACCTTTAAACAGTTTTAATAACTATCTCAAAAATTGTCGCTCTGATGCAAACAACTGATGAGTTATCTACTTAAATTTGATGAACAAAACGACTTACGTATTTTAAACATGCTAACCTTTAGCCCGGTAAGCAAATTAAAAAAAAAAAACGCAATATGCAGGCTACACGAGAACGGAGACGTCGAGTAACCAAAACAAATGCGCTAAACAAATTCGTACACGTTATTTATCAATTTAACTCTAGAATTAAAGGATATACAACGAGAAACAACGTTTGACAACCTTTAAACAGTTTTAATAACTATCTCAAAAATTATCGCTCTGATGCAAACAACTGATGAGTTAACTACTTAAATTTGTTGAACAAAACGACTTACGTATTTTAAACATGCTAACCTTTAGCCCGGTAAGCAAATTAAAAAAAAAACGCAATATGTAGGCTACACGAGAACGGAGACGTCGAGTAACCAAAACAAATGCGTTAAACAAATTCGTACACGTTATTTATCAATTTAACTCTAGAATTAAAGGATATACAACGAGAAACAACGTTTGACAACCTTTAAACAGTTTTAATAACTATCTCAAAAATTATCGCTCTGATGCAAACAACTGATGAGTTATCTACTTAAATATGATGAACAAAACGACTTACGTATTTTAAACATGCTAACCTTTAGCCCGGTAAGCAAATTAAAAAAAAAACGCAATATGTAGGCTACACGAGAACGGAGACGTCGAGTAACCAAAACAAATGCGTTAAACAAATTCGTACACGTTATTTATCAATTTAACTCTAGAATTAAAGGATATACAACGAGAAACAACGTTTGACAATCTTTAAACAGTTTTAATAACTATCTCAAAAATTATCGCTCTGATGCAAACAACTGATGAGTTATCTACTTAAATTTGATGAACAAAACGACTTACGTATTTTAAGCATGCTAACCTTTAGCCCGGTAAGCAAATTAAAAAAAAAAACGCAATATGTAGGCTACACGAGAACGGAGACGTCGAGTAACCAAAACAAATGCGTTAAACAAATTCGTACACGTTATTTATCAATTTAACTCTAGAATTAAAGGATATACAACGAGAAACAACGTTTGACAACCTTTAAACAGTTTTAATAACTATCTCAAAAATTATCGCTCTGATGCAAACAACTGATGAGTTATCTACTTAAATATGATAAACAAAACGACTTACGTATTTTAAACATGCTAACCTTTAGCCCGGTAAGCAAATTAAAAAAAAAAAACGCAATATGTAGGCTACACGAGAACGGAGACGTCGAGTAACCAAAACAAATGCGTTAAACAAATTCGTACACGTTATTTATCAATTTAACTCTAGAATTAAAGGATATACAACGAGAAACAACGTTTGACAACCTTTAAACAGTTTTAATAACTATCTCAAAAATTATCGCTCTGATGCAAACAACTGATGAGTTATCTACTTAAATATGATCAACAAAACGACTTACGTATTTTAAACATGCTAACCTTTAGCCCGGTAAGCAAATTAAAAAAAAAACGCAATATGTAGGCTACACGAGAACGGAGACGTCGAGTAACCAAAACAAATGCGTTAAACAAATTCGTACACGTTATTTATCAATTTAACTCTAGAATTAAAGGATATACAACGAGAAACAACGTTTGACAACCTTTAAACAGTTTTAATAACTATCTCAAAAATTGTCGCTCTGATGCAAACAACTGATGAGTTATCTTCTTAAATTTGATGAACAAAACGACTTACGTATTTTAAACATGCTAACCTTTAGCCCGGTAAGCAAATTAAAAAAAAAAAAACGCAATATGTAGGCTACACGAGAACGGAGACGTCGAGTAACCAAAACAAATGCGTTAAACAAATTCGTACACGTTATTTATCAATTTAACTCTAGAATTAAAGGATATACAACGAGAAACAACGTTTGACAACCTTTAAACAGTTTTAATAACTATCTCAAAAATTATCGCTCTGATGCAAACAACTGATGAGTTATCTACTTAAATTTGATGAACAAAACGACTTACGTATTTTAAACATGCTAACCTTTAGCCCGGTAAGCAAATTAAAAAAAAAACGCAATATGTAGGCTACACGAGAACGGAGACGTCGATTAACCAAAACAAATGCGTTAAACAAATTCGTACACGTTATTTATCAATTTAACTCTAGAATTAAAGGATATACAACGAGAAACAACGTTTGACAACCTTTAAACAGTTTTAATAACTATCTCAAAAATTGTCGCTCTGATGCAAACAACTGATGAGTTATCTACTTAAATTTGTTGAACAAAACGACTTACGTATTTTAAACATGCTAACCTTTAGCCCGGTAAGCAAATTAAAAAAAAACGCAATATGTAGGCTACACGAGAACGGAGACGTCGAGTAACCAAAACAAATGCGTTAAACAAATTCGTACACGTTATTTATCAATTTAACTCTAGAATTAAAGGATATACAACGAGAAACAACGTTTGACAACCTTTAAACAGTTTTAATAACTATCTCAAAAATTATCGCTCTGATGCAAACAACTGATGAGTTATCTACTTAAATTTGATGAACAAAACGACTTACGTATTTTAAACATGCTAACCTTTAGCCCGGTAAGCAAATTAAAAAAAAAAAACGCAATATGTAGGCTACACGAGAACGGAGACGTCGAGTAACCAAAACAAATGCGTTAAACAAATTCGTACACGTTATTTATCAATTTAACTCTAGAATTAAAGGATATACAACGAGAAACAACGTTTGACAACCTTTAAACAGTTTTAATAACTATCTCAAAAATTGTCGCTCTGATGCAAACAACTGATGAGTTATCTACTTAAATTTGTTGAACAAAACGACTTACGTATTTTAAACATGCTAACCTTTAGCCCGGTAAGCAAATTAAAAAAAAAACGCAATATGTAGGCTACACGAGAACGGAGACGTCGAGTAACGATAACAAATGCGTTAAACAAATTCGAACACGTTATTTATCAATTTAACTCTAGAATTAAAGGATATACAACGAGAAACAACGTTTGACAACCTTTAAACAGTTTTAATAACTATCTCAAAAATTATCGCTCTGATGCAAACAACTGATGAGTTATCTACTTAAATATGATGAACAAAACGACTTACGTATTTTAAACATGCTAACCTTTAGCCCGGTAAGCAAATTAAAAAAAAAACGCAATATGTAGGCTACACGAGAACGGAGACGTCGAGTAACCAAAACAAATGCGTTAAACAAATTCGTACACGTTATTTATCAATTTAACTCTAGAATTAAAGGATATACAACGAGAAACAACGTTTGACAACCTTTAAACAGTTTTAATAACTATCTCAAAAATTATCGCTCTGATGCAAACAACTGATGAGTTATCTACTTAAATTTGATGAACAAAACGACTTACGTATTTTAAACATGCTAACCTTTAGCCCGGTAAGCAATTTAAAAAAAAAAGGCAATATGTAGGCTACACGAGAACGGAGACGTCGAGTAACCAAAACAAATGCGTTAAACAAATTCGTACACGTTATTTATCAATTTAACTCTAGAATTAAAGGATATACAACGAGAAACAACGTTTGACAACCTTTAAACAGTTTTAATAACTATCTCAAAAATTGTCGCTCTGATGCAAACAACTGATGAGTTATCTACTTAAATTTGATGAACAAAACGACTTACGTATTTTAAACATGCTAACCTTTAGCCCGGTAAGCAAATTAAAAAAAAAACGCAATATGTAGGCTACACGAGAACGGAGACGTCGAGTAACCAAAACAAATGCGTTAAACAAATTCGTACACGTTATTTATCAATTTAACTCTAGAATTAAAGGATATACAACGAGAAACAACGTTTGACAACCTTTAAACAGTTTTAATAACTATCTCAAAAATTGTCGCTCTGATGCAAACAACTGATGAGTTATCTACTTAGATTTGTTGAACAAAACGACTTACGTATTTTAAACATGCTAACCTTTAGCCCGGTAAGCAAATTAAAAAAAAACGCAATATGTAGGCTACACGAGAACGGAGACGTCGAGTAACCAAAATAAATGCGTTAAACAAATTCGTACACGTTATTTATCAATTTAACTCTAGAATTAAAGGATATACAACGAGAAACAACGTTTGACAACCTTTAAACAGTTTTAATAACTATCTCAAAAATTATCGCTCTGATGCAAACAACTGATGAGTTATCTACTTAAATTTGATGAACAAAACGACTTACGTATTTTAAACATGCTAACCTTTAGCCCGGTAAGCAAATTAAAAAAAAAACGCAATATGTAGGCTACACGAGAACGGAGACGTCGAGTAACCAAAACAAATGCGTTAAACAAATTCGTACACGTTATTTATCAATTTAACTCTAGAATTAAAGGATATACAACGAGAAACAACGTTTGACAACCTTTAAACAGTTTTAATAACTATCTCAAAAATTATCGCTCTGATGCAAACAACTGATGAGTTATCTACTTAAATATGATGAACAAAACGACTTACGTATTTTAAACATGCTAACCTTTAGCCCGGAAAGCAAATTAAAAAAAAAACTCAATATGTAGGCTACACGAGAACGGAGACGTCGAGTAACCAAAACAAATGCGTTAAACAAATTCGTACACGTTATTTATCAATCTAACTCTAGAATTAAAGGATATACAACGAGAAACAACGTTTGACAACCTTTAAACAGTTTTAATAACTATCTCAAAAATTGTCGCTCTGATGCAAACAACTAATGAGTTATCTACTTAAATTTGATGAACAAAACGACTTACGTATTTTAAACATGCTAACCTTTAGCCCGGTAAGCAAATTAAAAAAAAAACGCAATATGTAGGCTACACGAGAACGGAGACGTCGAGTAACCAAAACAAATGCGTTAAACAAATTCGTACACGTTATTTATCAATTTAACTCTAGAATTAAAGGATATACAACGAGAAACAACGTTTGACAACCTTTAAACAGTTTTAATAACTATCTCAAAAATTATAGCTCTGATGCAAACAACTGATGAGTTATCTACTCAAATTTGTTGAACAAAACGACTTACGTATTTTAAACATGCTAACCTTTAGCCCGGTAAGCAAATTAAAAAAAAAACGCAATATGTAGGCTACACGAGAACGGGGACGTCGAGTAACCAAAACAAATGCGTTAAACAAATTCGTACACGTTATTTATCAATTTAACTCTAGGATTAAAGGATATACAAAGAGAAACAACGTTTGACAACCTTTAAACAGTTTTAATAACTATCTCAAAAATTGTCGCTCTGATGCAAACAACTGATGAGTTATCTACTCAAATTTGTTGAACAAAACGACTTACGTATTTTAAGCATGCTAACCTTTAGCCCGGTAAACAAATTAAAAAAAAAACGCAATATGTAGGCTACACGAGAACGGAGACGTCGAGTAACCAAAACAAATGCGCTAAACAAATTCGTACACGTTATTTATCAATTTAACTCTAGGATTAAAGGATATACAAAGAGAAACAACGTTTGACAACCTTTAAACAGTTTTAATAACTATCTCAAAAATTGTCGCTCTGATGCAAACAACTGATGAGTTATCTACTTAAATTTGATGAACAAAACGACTTACGTATTTTACACATGCTAACCTTTAGCCCGGTAAGCAAATTAAAAAAAAAAAACGCAATATGTAGGCTACACGAGAACGGAGACGTCGAGTAACCAAAACAAATGCGTTAAACAAATTCGTACACGTTATTTATCAATTTAACTCTAGAATTAAAGGATATACAACGAGAAACAACGTTTGACAACCTTTAAACAGTTTTAATAACTATCTCAAAAATTATCGCTCTGATGCAAACAACTGATGAGTTATCTACTTAAATTTGATGAACAAAACGACTTACGTATTTGAAACATGCTAACTTTAGCCCGGTAAGCAAATTAAAAAAAAAACGCAATATGTAGGCTACACGAGAACGGAGACGTCGAGTAACCAAAACAAATGCGTTAAACAAATTCGTACACGTTATTTATCAATTTAACTCTAGAATTAAAGGATATACAACGAGAAAAAACGTTTGACAACCTTTAAACAGTTTTAATAACTATCTCAAAAATTATCGCTCTGATGCAAACAACTGATGAGTTATCTACTTAAATTTGATGAACAAAACGACTTACGTATTTTAAACATGCTAACCTTTAGCCCGGTAAGCAAATTAAAAAAAAAACGCAATATGTAGGTTACACGAGAACGGAGACGTCGAGTAACCAAAACAAATGCGTTAAACAAATTCGTACACGTTATTTATCAATTTAACTCTAGAATTAAAGGATATACAACGAGAAACAACGTTTGACAACCTTTAAACAGTTTTAATAACTATTTCAAAAATTGTCGCTCTGATGCAAACAACTGATGAGTTATCTACTTAAATTTGACGAACAAAACGACTTACGTATTTTAAACATGCTAACCTTTAGCCCGGTAAGCAAATTAAAAAAAAAACGCAATATGTAAGCTACACGAGAACGGAGACGTCGAGTAACCAAAACAAATGCGTTAAACAAATTCGTACACGTTATTTATCAATTTAACTCTAGAATTAAAGGATATACAACGAGAAACAACGTTTGACAACCTTTAAACAGTTTTAATAACTATCTCAAAAATTATCGCTCTGATGCAAACAACTGATGAGTTATCTACTTAAATTTGATGAACAAAACGAC